>NC_088401.1:8029311-8321811 GCF_034236695.1 Oncorhynchus nerka | reverse complement strand
ACAATGGTAGGGGTACAGGTATGGGTAGAGCAGTAGGGACAATAGGTAAGGTATATAGAGGTAGGATGAATAAGGTAGGGACCAAAGGTATATTAAGAGCATTGTTTAAAGTGGTAGGGACAATAGGTAGGGGTAGAGGATATTGGGAAGAGTGTCTTCTTAGGGACAATAGGTAGGGACAATAGGTAGGGGTAGAGGTAGGGACAATAGGTAGGGACAATAGGTAGGTGGTAGAGGTAGGGGTAGAGCAATATGGGTAGAGGTAGGGGCAATAGGTAGGTGGTAGAGGTAGGGGCAATAGGTAGGGGTAGAGGTATGGGTAGGGAGGTAGGGGCAATAGGTAGGGTGGTAGAGGTATGGGTAGAGGTAGGGGCAATAGGTAGGTATTTAGAGGAAATGGGTAGAGGTAGGGCAATAGGTAGGTGGTAGAGGTATGGGTAGAGGTAGGGACAATAGGTAGGTGGTAGAGGTAAGGGGTAGAGGTAGGGACAATAGGTAGGTGGTAGAGGTAGAGGTAGGGGCAATAGGTAGGGGTAGAGGTATGGGTAGAGGTAGGGGCAATAGGGGTAGGTGGTAGAGGTATGGGTAGAGGTAGGGACAATAGGTAGGGGCAATAGGTAGGGGTAGAGGTAGGGACAATAGGTAGGTGGTAGAGGTATGGGTAGAGGTAGGGGCAATAGGTAGGTGGTAGAGGTATGGGTAGAGGTAGGGGACAGTAGGTAGGGGTAGAGGTAGGGACAATAGGTAGGGGTAGAGGTATGGGTAGAGGTAGGGGCAATAGGTAGGTGGTAGAGGTAGGGACAATAGGTAGGGACAATAGGTAGGGGTAGAGGTATGGGTAGAGGTAGGGACAATAGGTAGGTGGTAGAGGTAGGGACAATAGGTAGGGACAATAGGTAGGGGTAGAGGTATGGGTAGAGGTAGGGACAATAGGTAGGGGTAGAGGTATGGGTAGAGGTAGGGACAATAGGTAGGGACAATAGGTAGGGGTAGGGAGGTAGGGACAATAGGTAGGTGGTAGAGGTAGGGGTAGAGGTATGGGTAGAGGTAGGGGCAATAGGTAGGTGGTAGAGGTAGGGGCAATAGGTAGGGGTAGAGGTATGGGTAGAGGTAGGGGCAATAGGTAGGTGGTAGAGGTATGGGTAGAGGTAGGGGCAATAGGTAGGTGGTAGAGGTATGGGTAGAGGTAGGGGCAATAGGTAGGTGGTAGAGGTATGGGTAGAGGTAGGGACAATAGGTAGGTGGTAGAGGTATGGGTAGAGGTAGGGACAATAGGTAGGTGGTAGAGGTAGAGGTAGGGGCAATAGGTAGGGGTAGAGGTATGGGTAGAGGTAGGGGCAATAGGTAGGTGGTAGAGGTATGGGTAGAGGTAGGGACAATAGGTAGGGGCAATAGGTAGGGGTAGAGGTAGGGGCAATAGGTAGGTGGTAGAGGTATGGGTAGAGGTAGGGGCAATAGGTAGGTGGTAGAGGTATGGGTAGAGGTAGGGGCAGTAGGTAGGGGTAGAGGTAGGGACAATAGGTAGGTGGTAGAGGTATGGGTAGAGGTAGGGGCAATAGGTAGGTGGTAGAGGTAGGGACAATAGGTAGGTGGTAGAGGTAGGGGCAATAGGTAGGTGGTAGAGGTAGGGGCAATAGGTAGGTGGTAGAGGTAGGGGCAATAGGTAGGTGGTAGAGGTAGGGGCAATAGGTATGGGTAGAGGTAGGGGCAATAGGTATGCGTAGAGGTAGGGGCAATAGGTAGGGGTAGAGGTAGGGGCAATAGGTAGGTGGTAGAGGTAGGGGCAATAGGTAGGGGTAGAGGTAGGGACAATAGGTAGGTGGTAGAGGTAGGGGTAGGGGCAATATGGGTAGGTGGGGCAATAGGAGGGTGGTAGGGGCAATAGGTAGGGGTAGAGGTAGGGGCAATAGGTAGGGGCAAAAGGTAGGGGTAGAGGTAGGGGCAATAGGTAGGGGTAGAGGTAGGGGCAATAGGTAGGGGTAGGGGCAATAGGTAGGGGTAGAGGTAGGGCAATATGTAGGGGTAGATGGGGTGGTAGAGGTAGGGGCAATAGGTAGGTGGTAGAGGTAGGGGCAATAGGTAGGTGGTAGAGGTAGGGGCAATAGGTAGGTGGTAGAGGTAGGGGCAATAGGTAGGGGGTAGAGGTAGGGATAGAGGTAGGGGCAATAGGTAGGTGGTAGAGGTATGGGTAGAGGTAGGGGCAATAGGTAGGTGGTAGAGGTAGGGGCAATAGGTAGGGGTAGAGGTAGGGGCAATAGGTAGGGGTAGAGGTATGGGTAGAGGTAGGGGCAATAGTTAGGAGCAATATGTAGGGGGTAGAGGTATGGGGTAGAGGTAGAGTAGAGGTAGAGTAGAGGTAGAGTAGGAGGAGAGGTAGAGTAGAGGTAGGGTAGAGTAGAGGTAGAGGTAGAGTGGTAGAGGTAGAGTAGTGTTAGAGTAGTGTTAGAGTAGGTTTAGAGTAGTGTAGAGGTAGAGTAGAGGTAGAGTAGAGGTAGAGTAGAGGTAGAGTAGAGGTAGAGAGTAGAGTAGAGTGGTAGAGTGGTAGTGTTAGAGTAGTGTTAGAGTAGAGTAGAGGTAGAGTAGAGGTAGCGTAGAGGTAGAGTAGAGGTAGCGTAGAGGTAGCGTAGAGGTAGAGTAGAGGTAGAGTAGAGGTAGAGTAGAGGTAGAGTAGAGTAGAGGTAGAGGAGTGGTAGAGTATTTTGGTATTTTCTTAAGATGCCCAGTAGCTGTTGCAAAACCAGCAGATACTCTTCCTGGGGTCCACACAGAACATGAAACATAATACAGACCACAGAGCACAGAACACAGAATATTAAACATAATACAGAACATTAATAGACAAGGACAGAACTACATACATTTTTAAAAAGGCACACGTAGCCTACATATCAATGCATACACACAACCTATCTCGGTCAAATAGAGGAGTGGCTTTGTGCCGCGGGGTGTTGCTTTATCTGTTTTTTAAAACCAGGTTTGCTGTTTATTTGAGCAATATGAGATGGAAGGAAGTTCCATGCAATAAGTGCTCTATATAATAATGTACGTTTTCTTGAATTTGTTCTGGATTTGGGGACTGTGAAAAGACCCTTGGTGGCATGTCTGGTGGGATAATTGTGTGTGTCAGAGCTGTTTGTAAGTTGACAATGCAAACCATTTGGAATTTTCAACACATTGTTTCTCATAAAATGAAGATGTGATGCAGTCAGTCTCTTCAACTCTTAGCCAAGAGAGACTGGCAGCATAGTATTTATATCAGCCCTCTGATTACAAGTAAGAGCAAAATGTGCCACTCTGTTCTGGACCAGTTGCAGCTTAACTAGGTATTTCCTTGCAGCACTGGACCACACGACTGGACAATAACCAAGATTAGACAAAACTAGAGCTTGCAGAACTTGTTTTTTGGAGTGTGGTGTCAAAAAAGCAAAGCATCTCTTTATTACAGCTAGTCCTTTCCCCATCTTTACAAACACTGAATCTATTTGTTTTGACCATGACAGTTTACAATCTAAGGCCAAGTAATTTAGTCACCCCAACTTGTTCAACAGCCACACCATTCATTGCCAGATTCAGCTGAGCTCTAGAACATAATAAATTATTTTTACCAAATACAATGCTCTTAGTTTTAGAGGTGTTCAGGACCAGTTTATTACTGGCCACCCATTCCAAAACAGACTGCAACTCTTTGTTAAGGGTTTCAGTGACTTCATTAGCTGTGGTTGCTGATGTGTATATGGTTGAATCATGTGCATACATGGTCTTACATGCTTTGTTTAATGCCAGAGGCAGGTAAAAATAGAAAAGAGTAGAGGGCCTAGAGAGCTGCTCTGCGGTACACCACACTTTACATGTTTGACATTAGAGAAGCATTAAAGATAACCCTCTAAGTTATATTAGATCGATAGCTCTGAATAGACAATATGGCAGAGGTTGAAAAGCCACAGCACATACGTTTTTTCAACAACAGGTTATGGTCAATAATATCAAAGGCTGCACTAAAATCTAACAGCTCCCACAATCTTCTTATTATCGATTTATTTCAACCAATCATCGGTCATTTGTGTCAGTGCAGTACATGTTGAGTGGCCTTCTCTATAAGCAGGCTGAAAGTCTGAAAGTCGCTTTTCCACTCTTGGATAGAGGAATTACTTTGGCTACCATCCAGGCCTGAGGACAAAGACTTCCCTCTAGGCTCAGATTAAAAATATGACAGATAGCAGTGGCTATAGAGTCAGCTACCATCCTCAGTAGCTTTCCATTTAAGTTGTCAATGCCAGCAGGTTTGTAATTATTGATCGATAACAATCAGTTTTCCAACTCTCCCAAACTAACTTTACAAAATTCCATCTAGCACTGCTTTTCTTTCATTATTCATTTTTATATGCATAAATACAATTGCTCAGTGTTCATTGTGGGCATTTCCTGCCCACAAGTTTGCCCGCTTTATATCGTTGATCTTGGATTCATAATAAAGTTTCTTCTTCTTTTTGTTGAGTTGATTCACATAATTTCTACATTTGCAGTAAGTCAGCCAGTCAGATGTCCAGCCAGTCTTATGAGCCACTCCTTTTGCCCCCATCTCTTTCAACCATACAGTTTTTCAATTCCTCATCAATCCACAGAACCTTAACAGTTCTAACGGTCAGTTTCTTAACAGGTACATGTTTATCAATAATTGGAAGAAGCAATTCCATAAATTCATCAAGCGCAGCGTCTGGATGCTCCTCATTAATCACATTTTTACATTTACGTTTAAGTCATTTAGCAGACGCTCTTATCCAGAGCGACTTACAAATTGGTGCATTCACCTTATGACATCCAGTGGAACAGTAGTGCATCTAAATCTTTTAAGGGGGGGGTGAGAGGGATTACTTTATCCTATCCTAGGTATTCCTTAAAGAGGTGGGGTTTCAGGTGTCTCCGGAAGGTGGTGATTGACTCCGCTGTCCTGGCGTCGTGAGGGAGTTTGTTCCACCATTGGGGGCCAGAGCAGCGAACAGTTTTGACTGGGCTGAGCGGGAACTGTACTTCCTCAGTGGTAGGGAGGCGAGCAGGCCAAAGGTGGATGAACGCAGTGCCCTTGTTTGGGTGTAGGGCCTGATCAGAGCCTGGAGGTACTGAGGTGCCGTTCCCCTCACAGCTCCGTAGGCAAGCACCATGGTCTTGTAGCGGATGCGAGCTTCAACTGGAAGCCAGTGGAGAGAGCGGAGGAGCGGGGTGACGTGAGAGAACTTGGGAAGGTTGAACACCAGACGGGCTGCGGCGTTCTGGATGAGTTGTAGAGGTTTAATGGCAAAGGCAGGGAGCCCAGCCAACAGCGAGTTGCAGTAATCCAGACGGGAGATGACAAGTGCCTGGATTAGGACCTGCGCCGCTTCCTGTGTGAGGCAGGGTCGTACTCTGCGGATGTTGTAGAGCATGAACCTACAGGAACGGGCCACCGCCTTGATGTTAGTTGAGAACGACAGGGTGTTGTCCAGGATCACGCCAAGGTTCTTAGCGCTCTGGGAGGAGGACACAATGGAGTTGTCAACCGTGATGGCAAGATCATGGAACGGGCAGTCCTTCCCCGGGAGGAAGAGCAGCTCCGTCTTGCCGAGGTTCAGCTTGAGGTGGTGATCCGTCATCCACACTGATATGTCTGCCAGACATGCAGAGATGCGATTCGCCACCTGGTCATCAGAAGGGGAAAGGAGAAGATTAATTGTGTGTCGTCTGCATAGCAATGATAGGAGAGACCATGTGAGGTTATGACAGAGCCAAGTGACTTGGTGTATAGCGAGAATAGGAGAGGGCCTAGAACAGAGCCCTGGGGACACCAGTGGTGAGAGCACGTGGTGTGGAGACGGATTCTCGCCACGCCACCTGGTAGGAGCGACCTGTCAGGTAGGACGCAATCAAGCGTGGGCCGCGCCGGAGATGCCCAACTCAGAGAGGGTGGAGAGGAGGATCTGATGGTTCACAGTATCGAAGGCAGCCGATAGGTCTAGAAGGATGAGAGCAGAGGAGAGAGAGTTAGCTTTAGCAGTGCGGAGCGCCTCCGTGATACAGAGAAGAGCAGTCTCAGTTGAATGACTAGTCTTGAAACCTGACTGATTTGGATCAAGAAGGTCATTCTGAGAGAGATAGCGGGAGAGCTGGCCAAGGACGGCACGTTCAAGAGTTTTGGAGAGAAAAGAAAGAAGGGATACTGGTCTGTAGTTGTTGACATCGGAGGGATCGAGTGTAGGTTTTTTCAGAAGGGGTGCAACTCTCGCTCTCTTGAAGACGGAAGGGACGTAGCCAGCGGTCAGGGATGACCATCAGACCAATAAACATTTGTAACATCATCCACATAAGAGTCACAGCAGAATATTTTGTATGATCTCTTATACACTATTTTAGGCCCAGCTGTTGAAACTTTGGCTTACCTGGATACAGACACTATATTGTGATCACTGCATTCAATGGGTACGGATATAGCTTTAGAACAAATCAAATCAAATCGCATTTTATTGGTCACATACACATGTTTAGCAGATGTTAATGTGAGTGTAGTGAAATGCTTGTGCTTCTAGTTCCGACCGTGCAGTAATATCTAACAAGTCATCTAAAAAATTTCACAACAACTACCTTATACACACAAGTGTAAAGGAATGATTAAGAATATGTATATGGGTGCGCGTTGGCTGAACGGCATAGACAAGATGCAGTAGATGATATGGTACAGAATATACATATGAGATGAGTAATGTAGGGTATGTAAACATTATATAAAGTGGAATTATTTATAGTAACTAGTGATATTTATTACATCCAATTTTTTATTATTAAAATTGCTAGAGATTTGAGTCAGTATGTTGGCAGCAGCCCCTCAATGTTAGTGATGGCTGTTAAGCAGTTTGATGGCCTTGAGATAGAAGCTGTTTTTCAGTCTCTCTGTCCCTGCTTTGATGTATCTGTACTGACCTCGCCTTCTTGATGATAGCGGGGTGAACAGGCAGAGGCTCGGGTGGTTGTTGCCCTTGATGATATTTTTGGTCTTCCTGTGACATCGGGTGCTGTAGGTGTCATGGAGGGCAGGTACTTTGCCCCTGTGATGCGTTGTGCAGACCTCACTACCCTCTGGAGAGCCTTACGGTTGTGGGCGGAGCAATTGCTGTACCAGGCGGTGATACAGCCCGACAGGATGCTCTTGATTGTGCATCTGTAAAGTTTGTCAGTGGTTTTGGTGACAAGCAAAATTTCTTCAGCCTCCTGAGGTTGATGAGGCGCTGTTGCGCCTTCTTCACCACGCTGTCTGTGTGGGTGGACCATTTCAGTTTGTCTGTGATGTGTACGCCGAGAAACTTAAAACTTTCCAGAACAAAGTCCTACAGCATTAGTAATAATGTGATCAATACATGTGGATTATCTTGATCGTGTCGTTTTTGTAAACACCCTGGTAGGTTGACTTAATAACCTGAATGTCACGGTAGGTTGACTTAATAACCTGAATGTCACGGTAGGTTGACTTAATAACCTGAATGTCACGGTAGGTTGACTTAATAACCTGAATGTCACGGTAGGTTGACTTAATAACCTGAATGTCACGGTAGGTTGACTTAATAACCTGAATGTCACGGTAGGTTGACTTAATAACCTGAATGTCACGGTAGGTTGACTTAATAACCTGAATGTCACAGTTTTCTTGCGGTGAAGGAGAGGACCAAAATGTCACGTGGTTACTAGTCATGGTTCTTTAATAAAGCAACTACACATGAACAAACTAACAAAACAAGAAATGAAAACCCAAAACAGCCCTATCTGGTGTAAACACAGAACAGGAACAATCACCCACAAAACCAACACCAAATGTCTACTAAATATGGTTCACAATCAAAGACAATGAATGTCACCTAGGTTGACTTAATAACCTGAATGTCAGGCCAAACTTAGAAATAACAAACTAGACATGTAACATAGGTTGACTTAAAACACCCTGACCAACCAAAACACTTTTAGAACATACAAAGCAAAAATGGTCAGGGTGTGACACTGAGCAGACTACAGGCACTGGTTACAGTGAGAAGCTTCCTCTTAAGCAGACATCTTGATGAAAACCAGTCAATAGTCAGGTCCCCAGAAAGTAACCTCTCTGTTAACATCACATACACTATCAACATTTCAAAAATATTATTTAGATACTGACTGTTAGCACTTGGTGGCCTATAGCAACACCCCAAAAGAAAAGGCTTTAGATGTGCCAGGTGAACCTGCAACCACAACACTTCAATAACACTTAACATAAGAAATCCTCTAAGCATTACAGGGATATGGTTCTGAAAATATACAGCAACACCTCCCCAGCAGTTCTGTATCTTATATAAATGTTATATCCTTGTGAATTGCATCATCAAATGAATTATCTCAGTGAGTCTCTGAAATGACTAGGGTAGAGGTAGAGGGTAGAGTAGAAGCAATAGGTAGGGGTAGATGTAGGGGGTAGAGGTGGGGGTTGAAGGGAGTAGAGCTAATGCAATTAGGTAGGGGCAATAGGTAGGGAAGAATTTTTAGAGCTTAGTTAGAGGTACTTAGGGTAGAAGTAGGGTAGATGTAGGGGTAGAGGTACTGTAAGGTAGAGGTATGGTGAAAGTAGGATAGAGGTAATTGGTAAGGTAGGGGTATAGGTAAAAAGTAGAGTTAGAGTGAGGTAGGGGTTTTGTAGCTTAGAGATAGGGGTAGATAGAGGTAAGGGTAGGGTAGGGGTAGAGGTAGGGGCTAGAGGTAGGGGTAGAGATATAACAGAATATAAATAATGACTTTCAGGGAGAGATAGGGTATGGGTAGAGGTAGAGGTAGTGTAGAGGTAGGGTAGAGGTATGGTAGAGTTAGGGGTAGAGGTAGGGTAGAGGTATGGTTTTCTATTTTAGGTGGTAGAGGTAAGGGGTAAGAGCAAGAGAGACTGAAAAGCAGTTGGAGATATAACAGAACAGACATAATGACTGTCAGTGAGAGACAGGGTAGAGGTAGGGTGTAGAGGTAAGGGGTCAGAGGTAGACTGTCAGTGAGAGACAACTCCCCAAACTATCAATTTAGGAGAAATCTAAACTTGTTGCCTGGTATTAAATTGTTATAGTGGTTATTTGCTTTTTATATTTTATAGATATTTGGGATGAATTTTAACAGTAAATTATGCATTGCAATTTGGCCAGAAATATTGTTGTTTGTGCTGTGTATTTTCTAGTCTCTTTCTGCACAACTGCCAGTAGATGGAGGTATTACTTCATTCACAAACTACAGCCGTTTATAAAGGTTGTAAATGCAGATATAACATGATGTCTCATCTTATGGATATGTTTTAGTCTGTGGACATTGGATAGTCAGCAACCCAAGACTTCAGTTTGTTCACTGTAACTGTATCACATCATTGACATGTAGGTTTGTTTTTAAATTCATGTAGAAAACATGTTGCCTGGTTGAAATATACATTCCCATATGTCTACTGTTATTCTCTTCTCCTCCCGCAGGGCCTCTGAATATCAGCAATTGTGACACTGAACCTCATAATTCTGGTCCAGAAACCCCAAAGCTGGGCTCCAAAGTGGCCCCCAATGCTGGGTAAGTGGCCCCAAAGCTGGGCTCCAAGTGGCACCCCAATGCTGGGCTCCAGAGTGGCCCCAAAGCTGGGCTACCAAGTGGCCCCCAATGCAAGGACAGAGGACCAAAGCTGGGCTCCAGAGTGGCCCCCAATGCTGGGCTCCAGAGTGGCCCCCAATGCTGGGCTCCAGAGTGGCCCCCAATGCTGGGCTCCAGAGTGGCCCCCAATGCTGGGCTGACCAGAGTGGCCCCCAAAACTGGGCTCCAAAGTGGCCCCAAAGCTGGGCTCCAGAGTGGCCCCCAATGCTGGGCTTCAGTGGCCCCAGCTGGCCCAGAGTGGCCCCCAATGCTGGGCTCAAGTGACCCCAATGCTGGGCTCCAGAGTCAATGCTAGCTCCAGAGTGGCCCCAAAGCTGGGCTCCAGAGTGGCCCTCTGCTGGGCTCAGAGTGGCCCCAAAGCTGGGTTTAAGAGGTTAGACTAGTGTTCCATTTAAAGTGACCAGTGATTCAATGTCTATGCCTCATAGGGCAGCAGCCTCCAAGCTAAAAAGGGTTTTAGATAACCAGGTGTAACCGGCTAGTGATGGCTATTTGACAGTCTGATTGCCTTGAGATGGAAATGTTTTTTTCTGCTTCTAGGGATAGGTTTGATGCAACTGTACTGCAACCTCGTCTTCTGGATGAAGCAGTGAACAGGCCGTAATCTTGGGTGGTTGATGTCCTTGATGATCTTTTTGTCATTCCTGTGACATCGCGTTCTCAGGTGTCCTGGAGGAATAGGTTAGGCAGTAGGTGTCCCGGTGATGCGTTGGGTAGACAGCACCACTCTCTGGAGAGGCGGTGGTGGCAGGGCAGGTGCCGTACCAGGCGGTGATACAGCCCAACAGGATACTCTGAATCTACATCTGTAAAAAGTTTGAGGTTTTAGGTGCCAAGCCAAATTACTTCAGCACTTTGAGGTTGAAGAAGTGTGCTGCGCCTTCTACGCCACACTGTCTGTGTGGGTGGACTATTTCAGATCGTCAGTGATGTGTACGCTATGGAAAGTGAAGAGGTACGATGATTTCAAAATAAACTATCTTTCAATATATTTTCTGTGCACACCATCAGAAGTAGGCAGGTGTTGTGTTGTTTTGACCATCAGTAGGAGGCAGGTGTTGTATTAGTTTTGACCATCAGTAGGAGGCAGGTGTTGTGTTGTATTAGTTTTGACCATCAGTAGGAGGCAGGTGTTGTGTTGTATTAGTTTTGGGGGTAGGGGAGGTAGGTGTTGTGTTGTATTAGTTTTGACCATCAGTAGGAGGCAGGTGTTGTGTTGTATTAGTTTTGACCATCAGTAGGAGGCAGGTGTTGTGTTGTATTAGTTTTGACCATCAGTAGGAGGCAGGTGTTGTGTTGTATTAGTTTTGACCATCAGTAGGAGGCAGGTGTTGTGTTGTATTAGTTTTGACCATCAGTAGGAGGCAGGTGTTGTGTTGTATTAGTTTTGACCATCAGTAGGAGGCAGGTGTTGTGTTGTATTAGTTTTGACCATCAGTAGGAGGCAGGTGTTGTGTTGTATTAGTTTTGACCATCAGTAGGAGGCAGGTGTTGTGTTGTATTAGTTTTGACCATCAGTAGGAGGCAGGTGTTGTGTTGTATTAGTTTTGACCATCAGTGGGAGGCAGGTGTTGTGTTGTATTAGTTTTGACCATCAGTAGGAGGCAGGTGTTGTGTTGTATTAGTTTTGACCATCAGTGGGAGGCAGGTGTTGTTTTATTAGTTTTGACCATCAGTAGGAGGCAGGTGTTGTGTTGATTAGTTTTGACCATCAGTAGGAGGCAGGTGTTGTGTTGTGTTAGTTTTGACCATCAGTAGGAAGGTGTTGTGTTGTATTAGTTTTGACCATCAGTAGGAGGCAGGTGTTGTGTTGTATTAGTTTTGACCATCAGTAGGAGGCAGGTGTTGTGTTGTATTAGTTTTGACCATCAGTAGGAGGCAGGTGTTGTGTTGTATTAGTTTTGACCATCAGTAGGAGGCAGGTGTTGTGTTGTATTAGTTTTGACCATCAGTAGGAGGCAGGTGTTGTGTTGTATTAGTTTTGACCATCAGTAGGAGGCAGGTGTTGTTGTGTTGTATTAGTTTTGACCATCAGTAGGAGGCAGGTGTTGTGTTGTATTAGTTTTGACCATCAGTAGGAGGCAGGTGTTGTGTTGTATTAGTTTTGACCATCAGTAGGAGGCAGGTGTTGTGTTGTATTAGTTTTGACCATCAGTAGGAGGCAGGTGTTGTGTTGTATTAGTTTTGACCATCAGTGGAGGCAGGTGTTGTGTTGTATTAGTTTTGACCATCAGTAGGAGGCAGGTGTTGTGTTGTATTAGTTTTGACCATCAGTGGGAGGCAGGTGTTGTGTTGTATTAGTTTTGACCATCAGTAGGAGGCAGGTGTTGTGTTGTATTAGTTTTGACCATCAGTGGCCCCCAGGTGTTGTGTTGTATTAGTTTTGACCATCAGTAGGAGGCAGGTGTTGTGTTGTATTAGTGCTTTCTCAATGGACAGTGTTAATTCAAGTGGTTTGTAAATTTGTTCTGGCCATCTACTCTGATTTCAGAGCACTACAGTCTGAGTGTGCCAGAGTCCTGATGCTGGGCTCAACACCCGTTGCCCCCAATGCGGTGTCTGTAAACATCTACTCTGATTTCAGGCACCACAGTCTGAGTGTCCAGAGTGCAGAATAACTGGAATTTCAAAAGCTCAACACCCAAAGCTGGGTGTCTGTAAACATCTACTGTTGATTTCAGAGCACCAGTCTGAGTGTGCCCCCAATGCAGAATAACTGATGAATTTACGAAGGCCTCAACACCCGTTGAATATGGCCGGTGTCTGTAAAAGTCGGCAAAATAGCCGATAAAATAAATAATAATTAAATTAAAAAAGTGTAATTAAATTGTTACCAGCAGCACAGTTACAGTCAACAAGATGCTGGATAACATGAAAACAGCCTAACTAGCTCTGCTAGGGTGACTAAAATGGTCAAAGTGAGGTTCTCTCATTTGTGTCTGAAAGTAGCTAGCCAACGTTAGCTAGTTAGCCAGTTAGCCAGTTAGCCAGTTAGCTAGTTAGCCAGTTTGCTAGTTAGCCAGTTAGCCAATTTGCCAGTTAGCTCGTTTGCTTGACTGCCTAGAGCGTCCAGTGGCGGTGCTCTGAACGAAAGAGGAAAGAAATGTTCTGATGGACAATCTGACAACGCTGTGAATTTACCAATCTGACAACGCCCTGAATTTACCAATCTGACAACGCTCTGAATTTACCAATCTGACAACGCTGTGAATTTACCAATCTGACAACGCCCTGAATTTACCAATCTGACAACGCTCTGAATTTACCAATCTGACAACGCCCTGAATTTACCAATCTGACAACGCCCTGAATTTACCAATCTGACAACGCCCTGAATTTACCAATCTGACAACGCCCTGAATTTACCAATCTGACAACGCTCTGAATTTACCAATCTGGCAACGCTGTGAATTTACCAATCTGACAACGCTCTGAATTTACCAATCTGACAACACTGTGAATTTACCAATCTGACAACGGTCTGAATTTACCAATCTGACAACGCTCTGAATTTACCGATCTGACAACGCTCTGAATTTACCAACGGACAATCTGACAACGCTGTGAATTTACAAGCGCACTCTGGCACTCCAGATTGAATTTACGAACACACCCGAAGTTGTAAAATGTTCAGCTAGTAATTTGTTATGCTAACAAACTAGCAAAAGGTTGAAAAGCAAGAGCATCAACTTCCTGTAGACAGGCGTCACCTCAACTGGAAGGACATTTATAGTATACTAAAAATAACTAATAGTATACTGTATGTAGTATATACTGATAATGTAGGATACAGTATGTTAGTATGGGTATTCAAACACAGCTTTCTGACCTAATAATCAGAATAAGGGTCTAAATGTTGTGTTAAACTAGAGATTTTGACGATGCTGGAGGATCCAAACTAGAGATTTAAACGATGATGGAGTATCCAAACTAGAGATTTAAACGATGATGGAGTATCCAAACTAGATTTAAACGATGATGGAGGATCAGGTTTGTGATGATGGAGTATCCAAACTAGAGATTTAAACGATGATGGTTGTATCCAAACTAGAGATTTAAACGATGATGGAGTATCCAAACTAGAGATTTAAACGATGATGGAGTATCCAAACTAGAGATTTTGACGATGATGGAGTATCCAAACTAGAGATTTGCGATGATGGAGTATCCAAACTAGAGATTTAAGCGATGATGGAGGATCAGAGATTTGACCATGATGGAGTATCCAAACTAGGATTTGTGATGATTAGTTATCCAAACTAGAGATTTAAACGATGATGGAGTATCCAAACTAGAGATTTAAACGATGATGGAGTATCCAAACTGAGATTTGATGATGGAGTATCCAAACTAGAGATTTAAGCGATGATGGAGTATCCAAACTAGAGATTTAACGATGATGGAGTATCCAAACTAGGATTTGCGATGATGGAGTATCCAAACTAGAGATTTAAGCGATGATGGTTGTATCCAAACTAGAGATTTAACGATGATGGAGGATCAGGTTTGCGATGATGGAGTATGACCAAACTAGGAGGCGATGATTGTATTAGAGATTTAAAGATGATGGAGTATCAAACTAGAGATTTAAACGATGATGGTTATCCAAACTAGAGATTTAACGATGATGGAGGATCAGAGATTTGCGATGATGGAGTATCCAAACTAGAGATTTAAGGCGATGATGGTGTATCCAAACTAGAGATTTTGACCATGATGGAGGATCAAAACTAGAGATTTAAGCGATGATGGAGGATCAGAGATTTAGGCGATGATGGAGGATCCAAACTAGAGATTTAAACGATGATGGAGGATCAGAGATTTAAACGATGATGGAGGATCCAAACTAGAGATTTAAACGATGATGGAGGATCAGAGATTTAAACGATGATGGAGTATCCAAACTAGAGATTTAAACGATGATGGAGGATCAGAGATTTAAACGATGATGGAGTATCCAAACTAGAGATTTAAACGATGATGGAGGATCCAAACTAGAGATTTAAACGATGATGGAGGATCAGAGATTTAAACGATGATGGAGTATCCAAACTAGAGATTTAAACGATGATGGAGGATCAAAACTAGAGATTTAAGCGATGATGGAGGATCAGAGATTTAAACGATGATGGAGTATCCAAACTAGAGATTTAAACGATGATGGAGGATCAGAGATTTAAACGATGATGGAGTATCCAAACTAGAGATTTAAACGATGATGGAGGATCCAAACTAGAGATTTAAACGATGATGGAGTATCCAAACTAGAGATTTAAACGATGATGGAGTATCCAAACTAGAGATTTAAACGATGATGGAGTATCCAAACTAGAGATTTAAACGATGATGGAGGATCAGAGATTTAAACGATGATTGAGTATCCAAACTAGAGATTTAAACGATGATGGAGTATCCAAACTAGAGATTTAAACGATGATGGAGGATCAGAGATTTAAACGATGATGGAGGATCCAAACTAGAGATTTAAACGATGATGGAGTATCCAAACTAGAGATTTAAACGATGATGGAGGATCAGAGATTTAAACGATGATGGAGTATCCAAACTAGAGATTTAAACGATGATGGAGTATCCAAACTAGAGATTTAAGCGATGATGGAGGATCCAAACTAAAATTTAAGCGATGATGGAGTATCCAAACTAGAGATTTAAACGATGATGGAGGATCAGAGATTTAAATGATGATGGAGTATCCAAACTAGAGATTTAAACGATGATGGAGTATCCAAACTAGAGATTTAAACGATGATGGAGTATCCAAACTAGAGATTTAAACAATGATGGAGTATCCAAACTAGAGATTTAAACGATGATGGAGTATCCAAACTAGAGATTTAAACGATGATGGAGTATCCAAACTAGAGATTTAAACGATGATGGAGTATCCAAACTAGAGATTTAAACGATGATGGAGTATCCAAACTAGAGATTTAAACGATGATGGAGTATCCAAACTAGAGATTTAAACGATGATGGAGGATCCAAACTAGAGATTTAAACGATGATGGAGTATCCAAACTAGAGATTTAAACGATGATGGAGTATCCAAACTAGAGATTTAAACGATGATGGAGGATCAGAGATTTAAACGATGATGGAGTATCCAAACTAGAGATTTAAACGATGATGGAGTATCCAAACTAGAGATTTAAACGATGATGGAGTATCCAAACTAGAGATTTAAACGATGATGGAGTATCCAAACTAGAGATTTAAACGATGATGGAGTATCCAAACTAGAGATTTAAACGATGATGGAGGATCAGAGATTTAAACGATGATGGAGTATCCAAACTAGAGATTTAAACGATGATGGAGGATCAGAGATTTAAACGATGATTGAGTATCCAAACTAGAGATTTAAACGATGATGGAGGATCCAAACTAGAGATTTAAACGATGATGGAGGATCAGAGATTTAAACGATGATGGAGGATCCAAACTAGAGATTTAAACGATGATGGAGTATCCAAACTAGAGATTTAAACGATGATGGAGGATCAGAGATTTAAACGATGATGGAGTATCCAAACTAGAGATTTAAACGATGATGGAGTATCCAAACTAGAGATTTAAACGATGATGGAGTATCCAAACTAGAGATTTAAACAATGATGGAGTTTCCAAACTAGAGATTTAAACGATGATGGAGTATCCAAACTAGAGATTTAAACGATGATGGAGTATCCAAACTAGAGATTTAAACGATGATGGAGTATCCAAACTAGAGATTTAAACGATGATGGAGTATCCAAACTAGAGATTTAAACGATGATGGAGTATCCAAACTAGAGATTTAAACGATGATGGAGGATCCAAACTAGAGATTTAAACGATGATGGAGTATCCAAACTAGAGATTTAAACGATGATGGAGGATCAGAGATTTAAACGATGATGGAGAATCCAAACTAGAGATTTAAACGATGATGGAGTATCCAAACTAGAGATTTAAACGATGATGGAGGATCAGAGATTTAAACGATGATGGAGGATCCAAACTAGAGATTTAAACGATGATGGAGTATCCAAACTAGAGATTTAAACGATGATGGAGGATCAGAGATTTAAACGATGATGGAGGATCAGAGATTTAAACGATGATGGAGGATCCAAACTAGAGATTTAAACGATGATGGAGGATCCAAACTAGAGATTTAAACGATGATGGAGGATCAGAGATTTAAACGATGATGGAGGATCCAAACTAGAGATTTAAACGATGATGGAGGATCAGAGATTTAAACGATGATGGAGAATCCAAACTAGAGATTTAAACGATGATGGAGTATCCAAACTAGAGATTTAAACGATGATGGAGGATCCAAACTAGAGATTTAAACGATGATGGAGGATCAGAGATTTAAACGATGATGGAGGATTCAAACTAGAGATTTAAACGATGATGGAGGATCCAAACTAGAGATTTAAAAGATGATGGAGGATCCAAACTAGAGATTTAAACGATGATGGAGGATCAGAGATTTAAACGATGATTGAGTATCAAACTAGAGATTTAAACGATGATGGAGGATCTAAACTAGAGATTTAAACGATGATGGAGGATCAGAGATTTAAGCGATGATGGAGGATCCAAACTAGAGATTTAAACGATGATGGAGTATCCAAACTAGAGATTTAAACGATGATGGAGGATCAGAGATTTAAACGATGATGGAGTATCCAAACTAGAGATTTAAACGATGATGGAGTATCCAAACTAGAGATTTAAACGATGATGGAGTATCCAAACTAGAGATTTAAACGATGATGGAGTATCCAAACTAGAGATTTAAACGATGATGGAGTATCCAAACTAGAGATTTAAACGATGATGGAGTATCCAAACTAGAGATTTAAACGATGATGGAGGATCCAAACTAGAGATTTAAACGATGATGGAGGATCCAAACTAGAGATTTAAAAGATGATGGAGGAACCAAACTAGAGATTTAAACGATGATGGAGGATCAACTAGATTTAAGCGATGATGGAGGATCAAACTAGAGATTTAAACGATGATGGAGGATCCAAACTAGAGATTTAAACGATGATGGAGGATCAGAGATTTAAACGATGATGGAGGATCCAAACTAGAGATTTAAACGATGATGGAGGATCAGAGATTTAAACGATGATGGAGAATCCAAACTAGAGATTTAAACGATGATGGAGTATCCAAACTAGAGATTTAAACGATGATGGAGGATCCAAACTAGAGATTTAAACGATGATGGAGGATCAGAGATTTAAACGATGATGGAGGATTCAAACTAGAGATTTAAACGATGATGGAGGATCCAAACTAGAGATTTAAAAGATGATGGAGGATCCAAACTAGAGATTTAAACGATGATGGAGGATCAGAGATTTAAACGATGATGGAGGATCCAAACTAGAGATTTAAACGATGATGGAGGATCTAAGCTAGAGATTTAAACGATGATGGAGGATCAGAGATTTAAACGATGATGGAGGATCCAAACTAGAGATTTAAACGATGATGGAGGATTCAAACTAGAGATTTAAACGATGATGGAGGATCAGAGATTTAAACGATGATGGAGGATTCAAACTAGAGATTTAAACAATAATGGGGTGTTTGGATGGGGTGGGGGGGGGGTGCTTGGCTCTGTTTGGGTCAGAACATTTATCACAGCCTTGGCAAGAGACAAATAGATGAGACAGGACTCACAGGAGGACAAGGAGCAGTCGGAGCGTGTGAATGAAACTGGCTGCTAAATTGAGCTGGTAATGTGTGGGTCTAACTTATGGACGCCTTTTAACAGACAGCTATTACTTTGGAAGTTTAGACGACAGAGTGGCAGGTTTTATTGATGTGGAAACGGACTGACAGAAGGTCACAGACCTGTCTACGGATGATTGCTTGTGTGTGTCTGTCGTGTGTGTGAGTCAGCAGTGTCTGTGTGTGTGTGTGTGTGTGTGTGTGTGTGTGTGTGTGTGTTTGTGTGCGTGCCTCTGTAGTGTCTGTCGTGAGTGTGTGTTTCCTACCTGTCTGTCATTTCACTACCTGTCTGTCATATCACTAGCTGTCTGTAATTTCACTAGCTGTCTGTCATATCCTGATGTATTGTGTTCTCTCTATCTCCTCCAGTGTCTGGCAGTGTGGGAGTCCTCCCTTCTCTCCTAAACTGTCTGGCAGTGTGGGAGTCCTCCCTTCTCTCCTCCAGTGTCTGGCAGTGTGGGAGTCCTCCCTTCTTGCCTAAACTGTCTGGCAGTGTGGGAGACCTCCCTTCTCTCCTCCAGTGTCTGGCAGTGTGGGAGTCCTCCCTTCTCTCCTAAACTGTCTGGCAGTGTGGGAGTCCTCCCTTCTCTCCTCCAGTGTCTGGCAGTGCAATGGTGGGGAGTCCTCCCTTCTCTCCTCCAGTGTCTGGCCGTGTGGGAGTCCTCCCTTCTCTCCTCCAGTGTCTGGCAGTGTGGGAGTCCTCCCTTCTCTCCTCCACTGTCTGGCAGTGTGGGAGTCCTCCCTTCTCTCCCCACTGTCTGGCAGTGTGGGAGTCCTCCCTTCTCTCCTCCACTGTCTGGCAGTGTGGGAGTCCTACCTTCTCTCCTAAACTGTCTGGCAGTGTGGGAGTCCTCCCTTCTCTCCTAAACTGTCTGGCAGTGTGGGAGTCCTCCCTTCTCTCCTAAACTGTCTGGCAGTGTGGGAGTCCTCCCTTCTCTCCCAGAGAACGGACACTAGCGAGAAGAGCGAAAGATACACCACCTCCTAACCCCTACAATGCACCTCTTCCCTATCCCACAACCCCCACCCTACCCAGGGGGCACAAGCAGTCAAAGACACCTTCCAACGCAACACAGAGGAGCCCCTGGATTTGAACCCTCATCATTCCGCGGCAGGTAACTGAAAGGCCGCTAGTTCAAATCTCCGAGCCGACAAGGTTCATCCGTCTGTGCCCTTGAACAAGGCACTTAAACCTAATAGCTCCAGGGTTACATGGTGTTTCAGGACAGACATACATTTTGTGAAATATGTTTTGTCGTGACATTAATTAATCTGCTGACTGTTATTTTTCTAATCAACTAACTATGTTTATTTGTTATTAAATTATGCAACAATTAACTCATCAGGATTTGGGGCGCAACAAGAGTGGTTCTTTTTAAAGAGTTGCCAACACCCGAATTAAACTCTAAAAGGTTTTTACCTATTTCATCCATAAAACACTCAATTTATTATCACATTTGAATTCTCCATCATCGTTTATTAAATCTCTAGTTTGAATCATATCATCATTCTGAACAACCTCCTTGCATCTGCAAAAAATCCCAGCCTTACTTATGATTCAGTACTACAGAAATGGGTTTAATTATTTATTTACTAACTATCTAAATGGTAACAGAGAATAAACATACACACTTAATACATTAAAGCCGATCCCGAGGGGATTGACATAATATGGCGGCTTGTTACAAAGGAGATGGAGAGGGGGGAGAGAGAGAGAGCCAGAGACTCTTAATGTTGGTACATTTTAGAAACTACTCTCACAGTAGTCATATACTTTTGCAAACGAACCGCCGCCCGTTTGGAGTTAGAAATCATGAATATATTCATGAATATATTTACGTGTAAATCCTTCGTTCGCCGGGTATCTCTGTCGGGTATCTTCTTGGAAAAGGGTGGGGACTCCTTTTGGACAATCAGAGCATAACAAGAGTAATTTACCCATAAAGACATTCATGATTTCTTACTCCAATCGGGCAGCGTTCGGTGACGTGTCGTGTAAACATAATCATTTACTGTGCTTTCGCTGTAAAGCCTTTTTGAAATCGGACACGATGGGTAGATTAAGAAGATGTTTATCTTTCATGAACTGTATTGGACTTTTTAATGTGTGAAAGTTACATATTTAAAAATATATATTTTTGAACTTCGCGCTCTGCCTTCTCAGCGGAACGCCTGTGCTAGAAAGGTTAACAGAAACAACGTAAAGGATGGACACTTCAAACATGTAGTGTGTATACTTTCCAAGGTACAGTATTTACTCTAAAGCATTGTTAATGACATCACAAAATAACAAAGAACATGATATTAGTTTTCTATAGCTCGCCTCTAACCATTCCCCACGTTCTCTGTTAGAAATATTGTTCCAGTAGTCACTTTAGAACGTGTTAAAGTTTCAGTGGGAAAAGTCTCTATCTGATAAAGCACATTCCTTTGTGAAGTTGGATAGGGAGAACCCATATCTCCTCTCCTTTGACTTCCAACAGGGCGTGAGGTGTAAACATGGCATTTATTGGGGATTGATCTTCACGCTGTACGTGTGTGTGAGAACTGACAGTACTGTGGAGTAGAGCTGCATGTTCTCTGCCAAACTAGGTTACGCACTCTAAAGGCCTAATCACATTAAACATTAAACCCTCTTCAAATAACACAGTGTCCTGAAATGAGGCCCCCATCAGCACTTTGTTGAATGTAGAATGAGCAGCGAGAGGAAAGAAAGACACATTATGCTTGTTAACCAACACCTGAGTTATAACCGAGAGATGCATCCCAAGTGGCATCCTATTCCCTATACAATGCACTACTTTTGTCCAGGGTCCATAGGGCTCTGGTCAAAAGTATAGCACTACATAGGGAATAGGCTTCCATTTGGGATGCTATCCCAGAACTGGCTCCGCAGGTTCAGTGTTCTGAAGCGTCCAGTTAGAACATCAGATTAGATTGCGTGTGTTGTAGTTCAACGTTAAACTGTGGACCATGTTTGGATGTTTCTCAGCGACTCCTCTACCACTTCCATAGGTCCCACCCCATTTCATTTTGGTCATGTCATTCTAACTAACTAATGGTATACCCTTGAGGTGTGAGGAGGAAAATATAGTATTTACCACCTCCTCGACAGACAACCTGTGTCTGAAATGGAACACTATTCCCTATTCCCAGACCCATAGGGATCTGGTCTAAAGTAGTGCACTATACAGGGAATAGGTGGTCATTTAGGGCGCATCCAACCTGCTTTCTCTGTAGTGAACAGCAGCCCCTGCTACAATGTGGTTATGAATATTCCACTAGCTCAGATCAACGTCCATGTGAGGTGAGGTGTGGTGGGGTGAGGTGGGGTGGGTGGGGTGAGGTGAGGTGGGGTGAAGTGAGCAACCAGCCAAGCATGGCAGTATGGCAGGGCTTTTCAAGACTCCTGCCTGCCTGCCCCACAACCTGTCTGCCTGGCCCCTACCTACCTGCCCCACTACCTGCTTGACTGCCTGCCTCACTACCTGCCTGCCCCACTACCTATCTGACTAACTGCCCCAATACCGGCCTAACTGCCTGCCCCACTACCTGCGTGACCGGCTACCTGCCTGCCCCACTACCTGCCAGCCTGCACCACTATCTGCACCACGATCTGCCTATCCTACTACCTGCACCACTATCTGCCCCACTTACTGCCTGCCCCACCACTACCTGCCTGCCCCACTACCTGCCTGCCCCACTACCTGCCTACCTCCCTCCCTGTCCCACTACCTGCCTCCCTCCCTGTCCCACTGCCTGCCTGCCTCCCTGTCCCACTACCTGCCTCCCTCCCTGTCCCACTGCCTGCCTGCCTCCCTGTCCCACTACCTGCCTCCCTCCCTGCCCCACTACCTGCCTCCCTCCCTGTCCCACTACCTGCCTCCCTCCCTGTCCCACTGCCTGCCTGCCTCCCTGTCCCACTACCTGCCTCCCTCCCTGCCCCACTACCTGCCTCCCTCCCTGTCCCACTGCCTGCCTGCCTCCCTGTCCCACTACCTGCCTCCCTCCCTGTCCCACTGCCTGCCTCCCTCCCTGCCCCACTACCTGCCTCCCTCCCTGCCCCACTACCTGCCTCCCTGCCTGTCCCACTACCTGCATGCCTCCCTTCATCCCTACTTTCCCACCAGCCTGCATCCCTCCCTCCCTGTCCCACTACCTCCCTCCTTGCCTACCTGCCTCCTTGCCTACCTGCTTCCCTGACTGCCTGCCTACCTCCCTCCCAGGTTTTACAGAAACAACTCATTGACTGAGGGCTTTTCAAGGTGACAACGTTGAATTAACAAAATATTATATTTTTGACATCACCTCCAATGTCACCATCTGTGTTTACCAACACAATCCCCGGAACGTTCCAATGTGCAGACAGCTGGACAGTGTCATTACAGAGAGAGGGAGAGAGAGATAGGCTCTGGCAGAGCACAGTCTAGAGAGGGTAAAGGTAGCTTATAGTTTCTCATTATTACTTGTCTATTTTCTTATTTGAATGGGATTGTTGTAATATGTCAAAATGTGCCTGTATACATGACAAAGCAATGAAACATTTGTGTGCTTATACTTCAGTATACAAACATGGATAAAGATAGCCATTTTGTATTGTAATCAGCATATTCAATCCAAGGTCAGTGTAGAGAGTTGGTCCATAAAAACACAAGGCCCATACTCTCTTTCTACTGTAATGTGATCTAACGAACTGGGCCCACTAGAACCATGATGAACTACTATCGTAATTCCACAGTCGCTTGTGTCGCTCTGATGTTCTTCAATGTGTTTCCATTCTGCATTGGGCTGCGTCCCAATCGGAACCCTAATTTCCTAGTGCCGTATGGGAGGAGAATCTGGGTGTCCCGAGGGGGATGAAGGTGTTGTCGTGCCCTCTTCACGACTCTCTCGGTGTGTTTGGACCACGATAGTTTGTTGGTGATGTGGACACCAAGGAACTTGAAACTCTCGACCCGCTCCACTTCAGCCCCTGTCGATGTTAATGGGGGCCTGTTCGACCCTCCTTTTCCTGTAGTCCACGATCAGCTCCTTTGTCTTGCTGACATTGAGAGAGAGGTTGTTGTCCTGGCAGTCGCTTGTGTCACTCTGATGTTCTTCAATGTGTTTCTATTAGACATTGGTTGCGACCCAAACGGAACCGTAATTCCCTAGTGGGAGGAGCCCACTGAGTCTGGGTAAACCTGCCCTCTACAGTCTGTTAGTATCACACACTGTGGGTTATTTAGTAAAGACCAACCCCAACAGAAAACTATTGTCTATTTACAGTTAATTAACAGCTTGTTGCTGTTTATAACTAACTCTCTTATAATGGCAGTCGGCAAGTTAGTCAAGATTTAGACCAGAGGAACTGTTACCAACACAACACAACTGTTACCAACACAACACAACTGTTACCAACACAACTGTTACCAACACAACACAGCTGTTACCAACACAACACAGCTGTTACCAACACAACACAACTGTTACCAACACAACTGTTACCAACACAACACAACTGTTACCAACACAACACAACTGTTACCAACACAACTGTTACCAACACAACACAGCTGTTACCAACACAACGGTTACCAACACAACAGCTGTTACCAACACAACACAACTGTTACCAACACAACAGCTGTTACCAACACAACACAACTGTTACCAACACAACGGTAGTGATGGCCTTGGCGAAGACAATGGAGAACGTGTTTATGCGTAGAGAATAGCCAATGTCCGTCAGTACCTGAACCTTCTATTCATCTATTGGACATTTCAATTCCTACCACCTGTTGACCTGTTGACCTGTTGACCTGTTGTGGAGCTAGATAATATGAAGGAGCGGTCACGTAATGATCCAGATGAATAATAAGTGTGAGAGTGTTCTCTTCAATTCTTGTGGTGTTTCCTGATAGACTGTTTTCATAGTGACGTCGTGATTTACAACAGCATGATATTGTGTGACACTGTACGCTGTTCTTTTAAAATGTCCCCATAGGGACTACTGACTGTTGGTCATTTCCACTTGACACACGTGAAATACTAACTGCTGTGGTGGTTTTAAACCTGATCGACAGGGATAATATTCTCTGAATGTGAAGCCTAATATTCCTCCCTATCCCTCGTCTCAGGAAATATGAAAAGAGAGGAATAATTATCTGTCCATATTACTTGGAAGGGAGCTAGATAATGGACCCAGCTGTAAGTACCAGATCTCACAGCCGAACAAACCTCAGAATCATGATTCCTCCTCTCATTCAGCCTCACAGCCGAACAAACCTCAGAATCATGATTCCTCCTCTCATTCAGCCTCACAGCCGAACAAACCTCAGAATCATGATTCCTCCTCTTATTCAGCCTTACAACAATACATAACTCAGTTTCATTCAGATTCACAGCCTAGCAAACATCAGAGTCACTATTCCTACCTTTGCCTTTCGTACCTGAACATAGAGTAATATAATGACTGGGAGCTGAACGAGGCAAAGCTTCATCACACCAGGATAAAAGGAAAACATCACTGGCTCATGAAGGTAGTCAACAGATGCAGTGTGTTTCATTTATTTATTTTTTTAATCTATTTCACTTGCTGAGAGAGAGAGAGAGAGAGAGAGAGAGAGAGAGAGAGAGAGAGAGAGAGAGAGAGAGAGAGATCTTGCCCCCGCAGCCTTGTGTTTGTTGACCTGTTTACAGGTCTTACTCACGATCACACAGTTATCCGGAACAGCTGCTCTCATGCATGCCTCAGTGTTGCTTGCCTCGAAGCGAGCATAGAAGTGATTTAGCTCATCTGGTAGGCTCGTGTCACTGGGCAGCTCGCGGCTGTGCTTCCCTTTGTAGTCTGTAATAGTTTGCAAGCCCTGCCACATAAGATGAGTGTCGGAGCTGGTGTAGTATGATTCAATCTTAGCCCTGTATTGACGCTTTGCCTGTTTGATAGTTCGTCGCAGGTCATAGCGGGATTTCTTGTAAGCTTCCGGGTTAGAGTCCCACACCTTGAAAGCTGCAGCGCTACCCTTTAGCTCAGTGCCAATGTTGCCTGTAATTCATGGCTTCTGGTTGGGGTATGTACGTACAGTCACTGTGGGGATGACATCCTCGATGCACTTATTGATAAAGCCAGTGACTGATGTGGTGTACTCCTCAATGCCATCGGAAGAATCCCGGAACATGTTCCAGTCTGTAGCAAAACAGTCCTGTAGTTTAGCATCTGCTTCATCTGATCACTTTTTTTTATTGATCTAGTCACTGGAGCTTCCTGGTTTAATTTGTGCTTGTAAGCAGGAATCAGGAGGATAGAGTTGTGGTCAGATTTACCAAATGGAGGGTGAGCTTTGTACGTGTGTCTGTGTGTAGAGTACAGGTGATCTCAAAACATTTTCCGTCTGGTTGCACATTTAACATGTTGATAGAAATTTGGTAGAACTGATTTAAGTTTCCCTGAATTAAAGTCCCCGGCCACTAGGAGCGCCGCCTCTGGGTGAGTGGTTTCCTGTTTGTTTATTTCCTTATACAGCTGGCTGAGTGTGGCCTTAGTGCCAGCATCTGTCTGTGGTGGTAAATACAGCAACGAAAAGTATAGTTGAAAACTCTCTAGGCAATATAGTCTACTTCAAGCAAAAAAAATCTAGAGACCTTAGATTTCGTGCACCAGCTGTTGTTTACAAATATGCACAGACCCCCCCCGTCTTACCGGAGTGTGCTGTTCATCCTGCTGATGCAGCCTATATCCCGCAAGCTGAATATCCATGTCATCATTCAGCCACGATTCCGTGAAACATAGGATACTACAGTTTTGATGTCCCGTTGGTAGGATATTCGTGATCGTACCTAATTTATTGTCCAATGATTGCACGTTGGTGAGTAGTATTGACGGTATCGGCAGCTTTCCCACTCGCCTTCTGCGGGTCCTGACGAGGCATCTGGCTCTTTGTCCTCTGTACCTGCGTCTCTTCCTCTTGCAAATAACGGGGATGCTGGCCGTGTCGGGTGTTTGGAGAATGTCTTGTGTGTCTTGCTTGTTGAACAAAATATCTTTGTCTAATCCGAGGTGAGTGATCGCTGTCCTGATATCCAGAAGCTCTTTGTCTAATCCGAGGTGAGTGATCGCTGTCCTGATATCCAGAAGCTCTTTGTCTAATCCGAGGTGAGTGATCGCTGTCCTGATATCCAGAAGCTCTTTGTCTAATCCGAGGTGAGTGATCGCTGTCCTGATATCCAGAAGCTCTTTGTCTAATCCGAGGTGAGTGATCGCTGTCCTGATATCCAGAAGCTCTTTGTCTAATCCGAGGTGAGTGATCGCTGTCCTGATATCCAGAAGCTCTCTTTTGAACAAAATAAGTTACAAATAATGCGAAAAACTCCCACATAATAGCACAATTAGTTGGGTGCCCGTAAAACTGCTACCATTTCTTCGGACGCCATTTTAGAATAGAGAGATGAACCCGGAGAAGAGTCCCCTAAGCAAGCTGGTCCTGGGGCTCTGTTCACAACTACAAACTGACCCCACAGAGCCCCAGGACAGCAACACAATTAGACCCAACCAAATCATGAGAAAACAAAAAGGTAATTACTTGACACATTGGAAAGAATTAACAAAAAAACAGAGCAAACTAGAATGCTATTTGGCCCTAAACAGAGAGTACATAGTGGCAGAATACCTGGCCTCAGAAAGGCATCGATCAGTGTTTGGGACCTGTGTGAACACAATACTGACATTTATAGTCAGGCCCAGTAATTCATCAGGAATGAAACAGGACCAGGTTGTATTTAATCATGACTGCAACAGGACTGAGTTGACTCAGCCATTCAAATCTCTTTCGCTCTCTAATGGAATCCGGTCATTGCTTTTCTACATACGGTTTTGGGCAAAGATCCACTATGGAATCAATAATGAATAGCAATAATTAGGGAACATGTTTTAGATCATTTTGATGAGTTATTGTGCTGACGTTGCTTCAAGAGGTAGTTTGGAACTCAGTGGTGAGTGTCGCAACCGAAGACAGAAGATTTTTACACAGTGCGCGGAGGTCCTGTTCTGTGAACTTGTGTGGCCTACCACTCCTCGGCTGAGCTGTTGTTGCTCCTAGAAGTGTTCCACTTAACAAAAACAGCACTTACAGTTGACCGGGGCAGCTCTACTGTAGCAGGGCAGAAATTTGAGGAACTGACTTGTTGGAAAGGTGGCATCCTATGACGGTGCCACATTGAAAATCACTGAGCTCTTCAGTAAGGGCCATTCTACTGCCAATGTTTGTCTAGGGATATTGCAAGGCTGTGTGCTCGATTTTATACACCTGTCAGTGACTGGTGTGGCTGGAAAAAGCTGAATCTACTAACATGAAGGGGTGTCCACATACCTTTGGCCATGTAGTGTATTTAAAGCTGAAGGTAAACGTCACTGACGCAGGTGTCCAAACATTGTACTACAGCTCCTGTTTTATCAATATAATTAAATCCTTAAAGGTACAGTATGCAGAAATCGCTCTGCCAATTTTACTGAGATCATGTCTCATTGACGGCCGGTGTGTCGGTAATATGTGACACTGCAATAGCCCTACGTCTAACACACTTCCACAGCTCAGGAGTAGGACAAGATTAGGGTCTGTATTCAATCAGATCCGATTTATCCGACATCCGCATAGCTGTTGTTTTGGTGGCGTCGAAGGTGGAACTGCATTAGAGCTGTCAAATCCACATGTGGCTTCTGGCATTATACTGTACTACTATACTATACTATATTATACCTAAAGCGGAAATTGCCATTGGCTGCAAGGTGTCGCATTAACAGGAATCCCATACAACCTTGTTTACAAGTTTGAACACTGGAATGTGAGATAGGACCGATTAAACAGGTTCAAACCAACCCCTACTAGGACATATTAAAGAGGTCCAAACCAACCCCTACTAGGACAGATTAAAGAGGTCCAAACCAACCCCTACTAGGACAGATTAAAGAGGTCCAAACCAACCCCTACTAGGAGAGATTAAAGAGGTCCAAACCAACCCCTACTAGGACAGATTAAAGAGGTCCAAACCAAGCCCTGCTAGGAGAGATTAAAGAGGTCCAAACCAACCCCTACTAGGAGAGATTAAACAGGTCCAAACCAACCACTACTAGGACAGATTAAAGAGGTCCAAACCAACCCCTGCTAGGAGAGATTAAAGAGGTCCAAACCAACCCCTGCTAGGACAGATTAAAGAGGTCCAAACCAACCCCTACTAGGACAGATTAAAGAGGTCCAAACCAACCCCTACTAGGAGAGATTAAAGAGGTCCAAACCAACCCCTACTAGGACAGATTAAAGAGGTCCAAACCAAGCCCTGCTAGGAGAGATTAAAGAGGTCCAAACCAACCCCTACTAGGAGAGATTAAACAGGTCCAAACCAACCACTACTAGGACAGATTAAAGAGGTCCAAACCAACCCCTGCTAGGAGAGATTAAAGAGGTCCAAACCAACCCCTGCTAGGACAGATTAAAGAGGTCCAAACCAACCCCTACTAGGACAGATTAAAGAGGTCCAAACCAACCCCTGCTAGGAGAGATTAAACAGGTCCAAACCAACCCCTGCTAGGAGAGATTAAAGAGGTCCAAACCAACCCATACTAGGAGAGATTAAACAGGTCCAAACCAACCCCTACTAGGAGAGATTAAACAGGTCCAAAGCCAACCCCTACTAGGACAGATTAAAGAGGTCCAAACCAACCCCTACTAGGAGAGATTAAACAGGTCCAAACCAACCCCTACTAGGAGAGATAAAACAGGTCCAAACCAACCCATACTAGGAGAGATTAAAGAGGTCCAAACCAACCCATACTAGGACCGATTAAACAGGTCCAAACCAACCCCTACTAGGACAGATTAAAGAGGTCGAAACCAACCCATACTAGGACAGATTAAACACATCCAAACCAACCCCTCCCAACCCCTACTAGGAGAGATTAAACAGGTCCAAACCAACCCCTCCCAACCCCTAATAGGAGAGATTAAACAGGTCCAAACCAACCCCTGCTAGTACAGATTAAACAGGTCCAAACCAACCCCTACTAGGACAGATTAAATAGGTCCAAACCAACCCCTACCTAGGAGAGATTAAACAGGTCCAAACCAACCCCTGCTAGGACAGATTAAACAGGTCCAAACCAACCCCTACTAGGAGAGATTAAAGAGGTCCAAACCAACCCCTACTAGGACAGATTAAAGAGGTCCAAACCAACCCCTACTAGGAGAGATTAAACAGGTCCAAACCAACCCCTACTAGGAGAGATTAAAGAGGTCCAAACCAACCCCTACTAGGAGAGATTAAACAGGTTCAAACCACCCCTACGAGGAGAGATTAGAGGTCCAAAACCAACCCCTACTAGGAGAGATTAAAGAGGTCCAAACCAACCCATACTAGGACAGATTAAACACGTCCAACCCAACCCATACTAGGACAGATTAAACACGTCCAAACCAACCCCTACTAGGACAGATTAAACACGTCCAAACCAACCCCTACTAGGAGAGATTAAACAGGTCCAAACCAACCCCTGCTAGGAGAAATTAAACAGGTCCAAACCAACCCCTACTAGGACAGATTAAAGAGGTCCAAACCAACCCCTACTAGGAGAGATTAAACAGGTCCAAACCAACCCCTACTAGGAGAGATTAAAGAGGTCCAAACCAACCCATACTAGGAGAGATTAAACAGGTCCAAACCAACCCCTACTAGGAGAGATTAAAGAGGTCCAAACCAACCCCTACTAGGAGAGATTAAACAGGTCCAAACCAACCCCTACTAGGACAGATTAAACAGGTCCAAACCAACCCCTACTAGGACATATTAAACAGGTCCAACCAACCCCTACTAGGAGAGATTAAACAGGTCCAAACCAACCCCTGCTAGGAGAGATTAAAGAGGTCCAAACCAACCCCTACTAGGAAAGATTAAAGGGGTCCAAACCAACCCCTACTAGGAGAGATTAAACAGGTCCAAACCAACCCCTACTAGGAGAGATTAAAGAGGTCCAAACCAACCCATACTAGGACAGATTAAACACGTCCAAACCAACCCCTACTAGGACAGATTAAATAGGTCCAAACCAACCCTACTAGGAGAGATTAAACAGGTCCAAACCAACCCCTGCTAGGAGAGATTAAACAGGTCCAAACCAACCCCTCCCAACCCCTACTAGGAGAGATTAAACAGGTCCAAACCATCCCCTGCTAGGACAGATTAAACAGGTCCAAACCAACCCCTACTAGGACAGATTAAAGAGGTCCAAACCAACCCCTACTAGGAGAGATTAAACAGGTCCAAACCAACCCCTACTAGGAGAGATTAAAGAGGTCCAAACCAACCCCTACCAGGAGAGATTAAACAGGTTCAAACCAACCCCTACTAGGAGAGATTAGAGGTCCAAACCAACCCCTACTAGGAGAGATTAAAGAGGTCCAAACCAACCCATACTAGGACAGATTAAACACGTCCAAACCAACCCCTACTAGGACAGATTAAACACGTCCAAACCAACCCCTACTAGGAGAGATTAAACAGGTCCAAACCAATCCCTGCTAGGAGAGATTAAACAGGTCCAAACCAACCCCTACTAGGACAGATTAAAGAGGTCCAAACCAACCCCTACTAGGAGAGATTAAAGAGGTCCAAACCAACCCCTGCTAGGAGAGATTAAAGAGGTCCAAACCAACCCCTGCTAGGAGAGATTAAACAGGTCCAAACCAACCCCTACTAGGACAGATTAAAGAGGTCCAAACCAACCCCTACTAGGAGAGATTAAAGAGGTCCAAACCAACCCATATTAGGAGAGATTAAACAGGTACAAACCAACCCCTCCCAACCCCTACTAGGAGAGATTAAACAGGTCCAAACCAACCCCTGCTAGGACAGATTAAAGAGGTCCAAACCAACCCCTGCTAGGACAGATTAAAGAGGTCCAAACCAACCCCTACTAGGAGAGATTAAAGAGGTCCAAACCAACCCCTACTAGGAGAGATTAAACAGGTCCAAACCAACCCCTGCTAGGAGAGATTAAAGAGGTCCAAACCAACCCCTACTAGGAAAGATTAAAGGGGTCCAAACCAACCCCTACTAGGAGAGATTAAAGAGGTCCAAACTAACCCCTACTAGTACAGATTAAACAGGTCCAACTCCAATTGTGCTCAGACACATTTTCAAACGGCCTCCGACCATCCTCCTTCCCACAAGAACACAAACGTTGCTCAAAGCCAAAGATGCATCTCAACACAATCTGAACAAACATTAAAGATGTTTATTGAGGACCATTGAGGACCAGTCTCTTGGTGTCTTGTACTGACCAGGTCCCATTGAGGCCCAGTCTCTTGGTGTCTTGTACTGACCAGGTCCCATTGAGGCCCAGTCTCTTGGTGTGTCGTACTGACCAGGTCCCATTGAGGCCCAGTCTCTTGGTGTCTTGTACTGACCAGGTCCCATTGAGGCCCAGTCTCTTGGTGTGTCGTACTGACCAGGTCCCATTGAGGCCCAGCCTCTTGGTGTGTTGTACTGACCAGGTCCCATTGAGGCCCAGTCTCTTGGTGTGTTGTACTGACCAGGTCCCATTGAGGCCCAGCCTCTTGGTGTCTCGTACTGACCAGGTCCCATTGAGGCCCAGCCTCTTGGTGTGTTGTACTGACCAGGTCCCATTGAGGCCCAGTCTCTTGGTGTGTTGTACTGACCAGGTCCCATTGAGGCCCAGCCTCTTGGTGTGTTGTACTGACCAGGTCCCATTGAGGCCCAGCCTCTTGGTGTGTTGTACTGACCAGGTCCCATTGAGGCCCAGCCTCTTGGTGTGTTTTACTGGGCTCTTTAGAAACACCCGGATCCATTTTGCACAATACATCATTTATTTCCATGGCAACATATATTTTGTATCAAACCACACATACGCTGTGAAAGTCTTTGGAGACGAATGTGCACATATGGCTGAACAGAGAGATTTGACTTATTTGACAGCATTGTATGGTGACATTAATAGTAAGCCTGAGACAGAATGTTTTCTGTTCCTGTGACATCTAATTCATCACATACCTTCTGTGGCGGGAACAAAATGATGAAACATTATCACATATTTTCTTCTGGTATGTTCCTTCCACTAAGCGCTACTATAGTACTGTAAGTATTTCAGACAGACAGACGAAAACTAACAAAACAAGGTTGGAAGGAGTGCTGATCTAGGATCAGGTCCGTCATTGTAAATAAGAATGTGTCCTTAACTGACTTGCCTAGTTAAATAAAGGTTAAATAAAAAATAAATAAACCAACCCCTACTAGGAGAGATTAAACAGGTCCAAACCATTTTGTTCCCGCGACAGAAGGTATGTGATGAATTAGATGTCACAGGAACAGAAAACATTCTGTCTCAGGCTTACTATTAATGTCACCATACAATGCTGTCAAATAAGTCAAATCTCCCTGTAATGGCTCTCCATCTACTTAAATAACCATTATTAATGTCTCTCTGCTACTTAACTAACCATTACTAATGGCTCTTCGTCTACTTAACTAACCGTTATTAAAACCTTTTAGGGGGCAGTATTTTCATTTTTGGAAAAATAACGTTCCCGTAGTAAACGGGACATTTTGTCAGGACAAGAAGCTAGAATATGCATATAATTGACAGCTTAAGATAGAAAACACTCTAAAGTTTCCAAAACTGTAAAAATATTGTCTGTGAGTATAACAAAACTGATATTGAACTGGTCACCTGATGGCTCTCAGAGTGATTGTCCCGTAAAATACAGAGGTAGCCATTATTCCAATCGGTCCTACTGAAAAACCAATTGTCCCGGTGGATATATTATCGAATAGATATTTGAAAAACACCTTGAGGATTGATTATAAACAACGTTTGCCATGTTTCTGTCGATATTATGGAGCTAATTTGGAATATTTTTCTCCGGGCGATTCCTCAGCCAAATGTGAGGAACAAACGTAGCTATTTCGCCTACAAAAATAATATTTTTGGAAAAAAGGAACATTGGCTATCTAACTGGGAGTCTCGTGAGTGAAAACATCCGAAGCTCATCAAAGGTAAACGATTTAATTTGATTCCTTTTCTGATTTCCGTGACCAAGTTACCTGCTGCTAGCTGGACAAAATGCTATGCTAGGCTATCGATAAACTTACACAAATGCTTTTCTAGCTTTGGCTGTAAAGCATATTTTGAAAATCTGAGATGACAGGGTGATTAACAAAAGGCTAAGCTGTGTCTCAATATATTTAACTTGTGAATTTCATGAATAGGAATATTTTCTAGGAATATTTATGTCCGTTGCGTTATGCTAATTAGTGTGAGTCGATGATTACGCTCCCTCATGCGGGATGGGGAGTCATTAGAGGTTGACCTCTAGCGTCGATCAATCCCGTATCCGGGAGCGTAATCATAGCCTCAAGCTCATTAGCATAACGCAACGTTAACTATTTGAAAATCGCAAATGAAATTAAATAAATATATTGGCTCCTTTTGTTAACAACACTGTCATCTCAGATTGTCAAAATATGCTTTTCAACCATAGCTACACAAGCATTTGTGTAAGAGTATTGATAGCTAGCATAGCATTAAGCCTAGCATTCAGCAGGCAACATTTTCACAAAAACAAGAAAAGCATTCAAATAAAATCATTTACCTTTGAAGAACTTCGGATGTTTTCAATGAGGAGACTCTCAGTTAGATAGCAAATGTTCAGTTTTTCCCAAAAGATTATTTGTGTAGGAGAAATCGTTCCATTTTGTTCATCACGTTTGGCTAACTCCATAATATCGACAGAAACATGGCAAACGTTGTTTAGAATCAATCCTCAAGGTGTTTTTCACATATCTATTCGATGATAAGTCATTCGTGGCAGTTGGGTTTCTCCTCTGAAGCAAATGGAAAAATGCACGCAGCTGGAGATTACGCAATAATTGAAACGGAGGACACCAAGCGAGCACCTGGTAAATGTAGTCTCTTATGGTCAATCTTCCAATGATGTGCCTACAAATACGTCACAATGCTGCAGACACCTTGGGGAAACGACAGAAAGTGTAGGCTCATTCCTTGCGCAATCACAGCCATATAAGGAGACATTGGAACACAGCGCCTTCAAAATCTGGGGCATTTCCTGTTTGAAATTTCATCTTGGTTTCGCCTGTAGCATCAGTTCTGTGGCACTCACAGATAATATCTTTGCAGTTTTGGAAACGTCAGAGTGTTTTCTTTCCAAAGCTGTCAATTATATGCATAATCGAGCATCTTTTCGTGACAAAATATCTTGTTTAAAACGGGAAAGTTTTTTTATCCAAAAATTAAAAGAGCGCCCCCTATATCGAAGAAGTTAATAGCTCTCCGCTACTTAACTAACCATTATTAATGTCTCTCCACTACTTAACTAACTATCCTAAATGCTTAACTAACCATTAAACTGGCTCTCTGCTACTTAACTAACCATTAAACTGGCTCTCTGCTACTTAACTAACAGTTATAAATGGCTCTCTGCTACTTAACTAACAGTTATATATGGCTCTCTGCTACTTAACTAACAGTTATAAATGGCTCTCTGCTACTTAACTAACAGTTATATATGGCTCTCTGCTACTTAACTAACAGTTATATATGGCTCTCTGCTACTTAACTAACCATTAAACTGGCTCTCTACTACTTAACTAACCATTAAACTGGCTCTCTGCTACTTAACTAACCATTAAATTGGCTCTCTGCTACTTAACTAACAGTTATAAATGGCTCTCTGCTACTTAACTAACAGTTATATATGACTCTCTGCTACTTAACTAACAGTTATATACGGCTCTCTGCTACTTAACTAACTGTTATATACAGGTATGGCTCTCTGCTACTTAACTAACAGTTATATATGGCTCTATAATTCTTAACTAACAGTTATATATGGCTCTCTGCTACTTAACTAACAGTTATATATGGCTCTCTGCTACTTAACTAACAGTTATATATGGCTCTCTGCTACTTAACTAACAGTTATATATGGCTCTCTGCTACTTAACTAACAGTTATATATGGCTCTCTGCTACTTAACTAACAGTTATATATGGCTCTCTGCTACTTACAGTAACTAACAGTTATATATGGCTCTCTGCTACTTTGCTCCCTCTTTGTTTGTTTGTCTTTCATAGGACCGTAGGAGTCAGTCAAGGAACCAGTGGCTCCAACGAGTCCTCTACAACAACAGACTGTGATGTCATCCTACTGCATATTGTCTACCTTCTACAGTGGAGTTCAATCAATCTGTCTGATGTTAGGGACGTTGTAATGGTCTTTTTTAATGGTCTTTTTCAACACAATCATTCACAACAAACAAATAGCAAGAAATTCAGTGTCCAGCGTAGGTTAGTGAAAGCATGGCAGCAACCAATTTAGATATTTTTTTTATTGAAAGACCGTACATATCATTTTGCTTACAGTGTAAAAGGTCATGATCTGATTGATGTTAAAGTTAAAAAGAGAAAGGATAAGAAATACAAGTATGGTAAAAATCACTGGGTGGGAATACTATCAATAGCATCCACACAAAATGAATCACTATGCTATAATGACCATGTGACAATCTGACTTCAAACCAGGAAGAAGACGAAAAAGAAGAATAAACTACAAATCCACCATTTAAAAAAGGATCATGAAAGATTGAAAAGTCTTGCCTATTGACCAAAACTTGTTTTAAGAGAGAAAAAAAGTATGAAATATGTAGTAGACTATTATAATATAACATAAAAACAGGAAATATTAACACTATTCAAAAGTCAAGAGTATAAAAAAATCAGAAGATAGCCATGTGTAGCCTAGATGTATATTTAAGGATCCAACCCTTTTTTTTCTTTTTTAAAATGTTGCCTAAAATGACATGCCCAAATCTAACTGCCTGTAGCTCAGGACCTGAAGCAAGGATATGCATATTATTGATACCATTTGCAAGGAAACTCTTTGAATTTTTGTGGAAATGTGAAATGAATGTAGGAGAATAGAACACATTCGATCTGATTAAAGATCATGTTTTTTTCATCATCTTTGAAAAGCCAAAAAAAGGCCACAATGATTATTCCAGTCCAGGCACAATTTAGATTTTGGCCACTGGATGGCAGCAGTGAATGCGCACAGTTTTACACTGATCCAATGAACCATTGCATTTCTGTTCAAAATATTGCATCAAGTCTTCCCAAATGTGCCTAATTGGTTTATTGATACATGTTTATTGATACATAACTGTACAACTCTCCTCAAACAATAGCATGGTATTCTTTCACTGTAATAGCTACTGTAAATTGGACAGTGCAGTTTAAGCTTTCTGCCCATGTCAGATATGTCTATGTCCTGGGAAATGTTGTATTTACTTACAATGTCATGCTAATCACATTAGCACATGTTAGCTCAACCGTTCCGCGGGAGGGGGCACCGATCCTGTAGAGTGTATCATGGTATAGCTATCTCATGATAGAACATAGCCATGTGTTGCCTAGATGTTTAACATGGTATAGCTATCTCATGATAGCAAAACAATCAAGTACTAATAGTCAATTGATAAAATAAACAACACGTGGACAGTAATTCTTGTGAACAAACACACACAGTACACACAATACACACAGTACACACAGTACACACAATACACACAGTACATACAGTACATACAGTACACAACCATAAGAAAATAGACAGCAATGTTTGGCAAAAGGAAATTAAAGTATGTATACATTATATACAGCTATATTTTTTCATAATTTGAATATAATAACACTAAACAGTTAAGTCTTGCAACGCACACGTTAGCAGATTTGACTAATCCTGAATTGACATGTATATTTTTCAAGCAGCAGCAGTATGGGCGGCCATCTTGCCTGCGGTTTTTGACTCGAGTTTGATTTTAAAGTGCTGGTGTGTGTCGCTATGTCCTTTGTGACAGTTAAGTGCATTAGTGAGCATTACAAAAATATCGTTTTCAAGGGGAATCATAACAGAGACATCGATAATTTGTTCTTCTCTACTGATGGAAAAGACAGAATTATTATTTAGAAGTGATGAATAAGAACCCATTTGACCAACATTGTGGGAAAATGGATGAATCACCTCTCTGCTTCAGTAGATAGAGGCATCTGGGTCACAGCAGGTCATGTCGTGTAAAGAAGAGTCCAGTTCAATTCAAGTTGATTCCAGTTGATTTTCTTCATTGGGGGATTTAGTCCCAAAATAGATTAAATAAATGGAGAAACCCAGTAAGGCCTTTCCCATCATGCTTTTGAGGAGTTTTCCCTGACTGCTGTATAGGCCATGATACAGAGACTTAACAGACAATAACACTAATACAGTAGCCATGCATAATGAGTTAGCGTTGCAACTTGACTATTCCATTTTGTTTTTTGATTGGACGGTGAAGAGCTATTTGTTTTTTGATTGGACGGTGAAGAGCTATTTCGATTTTTGATTGGACGGTGAGGTGCGTGGATGTCCAATGGGTTTGCCAAACAGCCGATTCAGCGTCATGTGACCTCAGCGAAGGCGATGTGATTCTAAAAAAAAGGAGAAAAGATCAATATAAAGACAAGTTACAGAAATAAAAAGTTACTTTCGTTTTTTTTCTCTGAAGAAATAAAAAAGCTTTTTGAAATTAAGAAATGTAAATCATTATGAAGCTGAAAGACACCTGATCTAGATTATTGTTGGTTTATTCTAGTCTATTCTTAGCCCACGTTTCTTCCCAATGCTGACACTGGCAACAATATGGCCGTTTATTTCCTGGTTCTTTCATAAAAATAAAAAAACGTAACGCGTTGTGATAGATGGTTCTTCTGTTGCTTGACGATAACTTCCTCCCTGCCTATGAGCAGGGAGGAAGTTATCGTCAATGAAGACCAAGGGCTGCCGTTCAGCATGCCTATGAGCAGGGAGGAAGTCATCATCAATGAAGAACAAGGGCTGCCGTTCAGCATGCCTACGAGCAGGGAGGAAGTTATCGTCAATGAAGACCAAGGGCTGCCGTTCAGCATGCCTATGAGCAGGGAGGAAGTCATCATCAATGAAGACCAAGGGCTGCCGTTCAGCATGCCTATGAGCAGGGAGGAAGTTATCGTCAATGAAGACCAAGGGCTGCCGTTCAGCATGCCTACGAGCAGGGAGGAAGTTATCGTCAATGAAGACCAAGGGCTGCCGTTCAGCATGCCTATGAGCAGGGAGGAAGTCATCATCAATGAAGACCAAGGGCTGCCGTTCAGCATGCCTATGAGCAGGGAGGAAGTTATCGTCAATGAAGACCAAGGGCTGCCGTTCAGCATGCCTATGAGCAGGGAGGAAGTCATCGTCAATGAAGACCAAGGGCTGCCGTTCAGCATGCCTATGAGCAGGGAGGAAGTCATCGTCAATGAAGACCAAGGGCTGCCGTTCAGCATGCCTATGAGCAGGGAGGAAGTTATCGTCAATGAAGACCAAGGGCTGCCGTTCAGCATGCCTATGAGCAGGGAGGAAGTCATCAACAATGAAGACCAAGGGCTGCCGTTCAGCATGCCTATGAGCAGGGAGGAAGTCATCAACAATGAAGACCAAGGGCTGCCGTTCTGCATGCCTATGAGCAGGGAGGAAGTTATGGTCTGACGGCTTTGCTCAACACAGATTTGGGAGTAAAGCAAAGGGGAGGAGGAATACAGTACACTTTTAAAAAGAAACACTTCAAGATGAATGTGGGAGCCTTAGAGCGAGGGGGGTGAAAATAGGTGAGTGAATAAGGGGGTGAATGGGGGTAAATGGGGGGGTGGCCAGGTGGGTTAATAGAGGAGGAATGGGGGTGAATATGGGATAAATGGGAGGGCGAATAGGGGGATGAATAGGTGTGAATGATACGTGAATAGGGGATAAATTGAGGGGTGAATAGAGGATACACGGGGGTGAATAAGCGGTGAATGGGGGTTTAATAATGGAGAATGGGGGGTGAATAGAGGATACATGGGGGGTGAATAAGGTGTGAATGGGGGGTTAATAGGGGTGAATAGGGTGGGTGAATGGGTGGGAATGGGGGGTTAATAGGGGTGAATGGGTGGGAATGGGGGGTGAATAGAGGATACATGGGGGGTGAATAGGGTGTGAATGGGGTTTAATAGGGGTGAATAGGGTGGGTGAATGGGTGGGAATGGGGGGTTAATAGGGGTGAATGGGTGGGAATGGGGGGTGAATGGGAGTGTGAATAGAGGATACATGGGGGTGAATAGGGTGTGAATGGGGGTTTAATAGGGGTGAATAGGGTGGGAATGGGGGGTGAATGGGAGTGTGAATAGAGGATACATGGGGGGGTGAATAGGGTGGGTGAATGCTGGGGTTAATGGGGTGAAATAGGGTGGGTGAATGCTGGGGTTAATGGGGTGAATAGGGTGGGTAAATGGGGGGTTCATAGGGTGGGTGATTGGGGGTGTGCGGAGTGTACTCTAGCTATATGCTACCTTGATATTCTAGATCAACTGTCATTTAACCCCTCTCTGTGACAGATGCAGGATTCATATGGCATTCAAAAAACATTCTTAATCACTTTACACAACAACACTTATAATGAATAAGGTTTTAGGAATTCTTCATTATACCCTTAAATGTTGTATTTGTTTCAAATATGACTGAAGACCGATGCAGTTATTTGTTTCAGTGTTGCTGGGTAAAGAAAGATGGTGGACTGAGAGGAGGGAGTCACCTCACCACAGCCTGACTGATGTCGTACAAGAGGTTGGTAATGCCTCACAGGTTAATTAACATAAACACATTGAACATCTCTTGGCTTCTAAACATAGCTAACCAGCCACTGATGCAGACCTTTGGAACATCTACATTTAAAAACAAGTATAATAAACCAATGTAATACAGCCTACACCATAACATTAAATCCATTGTTTATTTTAGACAGGTCTAAAGAAACATGATATGAAGAAAATGTACTCTATTTCATTAGAACAGAACAGCTTCGTCTGAGTTGTCCTTATGTCAGGTCCCGATCTGGCTATGCCATATTGCTGCGGGCTACACTAGTTCATTTAGCAGACAAGATTTGCTTACAATTCTGTGGCATAATTTTATAGTATGAATAATACAATTGAACATCGCTGAATAAAATAGGATACTTTCTACAAACTATTTGAGGAAGTGCGTACGTGCGGCTATTCTGTGTTAAGTGGCTAACAAAGACACAGGTACTCCTGTATGCTTCATTTAGAACTATTTATGCAACTTTAGTTGTTTATTCAAACATTGGGCTATATGTTTTGATTTTTTAATACATTCTAAGGCTGCAAGATGTGGCTAGTTTGATAAAAGTCGCATGATAGGCATGAGCTCTACTTAGTTTTTTTTTTGCGAAGGCTGCACACACTTCATCAGTCTCTCTTACACAATTTGACAAGCCCCAGAATATCCCGGCGGCATCCCATTTGATTGGCCGTAACGCCCCCTAGAAAAAATACATGTATTTTGTGGCCAGTGTCCGTTGTGCCCATTGAGCTGAATATAATCATTATAATTCTTTGCTCCCGTCTGCATGCTCAGAAGTACCTCTCACTCACATGGTTCTCTCATATCTCTCAGTTCTTATTAGCCAATGTCTGTCATGTGGTCATTTATGAACATTTGAACATCTTGGCCACGTTCTGTTATAATCTCCACCCGGCACAGCCAGAAGAGGACTGGCCACCCCACATATGCTCTCTCTAATTCTCTCTTTCTTTCTCTCTCTCGGAGGACCTGAGCCCTAGGACCGTGCCCCAGGACTACCTGACATGATGACTCCTTGCTGTCCCCAGTCCACCTGACTGTGCTGCTCCAGTTTCAACTGTTCTGCCTTATTATTATTCGACCATGCTGGTCATTTATGAACATTTGAACATCTTGGTCATGTTCTGTTATAATCTCTACCCGGCACAGCCAGAAGAGGACTGGCCACCCCACATAGCCTGGTTCCTCTCTAGGTTTCTTCCTAGGTTTTGGCCTTTCTAGGGAGTTTTTCCTAGCCACCGTGCTTTTACACCTGCATTGTTTGCTGTTTGGGGTTTTAGGCTGGGTTTCTGTACAGCACTTTGAGATATCAGCTGATGTACGAAGGGCTATATAAATAAATTTGATTTGATTTGATTTGATGTGATCGGGTCCTTCTCACAGGCTACAAGTGAAGACAGACGCATCAGGGCGTGCGTCCTTATCGAATTCCCGAGGCACATATTGAAGATGTTGGAAGAACTGTCCATATTTGCACTAGCCTATGTTAATATACTCTTCCCCCATAGTAGAAAAGTTGACCTATTCTATCCAAACATAGTCTGGGACAGTTGTGGGACGCGATAGATCCCGAATTAATACAACCACTATCATCAAGAAACCTTTCGAAATCAATGAGGCTGATGCAACAGATCACAACATTTAGCTTAACATTCTGATCAACTATTAGGCTATTTATTCACATTATAAGCGCTGCAATGCACACACGTACATGTCGTCTATGCACTTAAATAGTGAATGGAGGTCGCTTTTCCTAAGGTTCATTATAATGCCAGCCAGGTAGCCTATTACTCTTGTTGTAAAGAGAAGCAATGTGCTTAATAATAGGAAAGTAGATACATAAATATAGTAGGCCTAGCCTACAGAAAGCTGATGGGATCCTCCTCTTTTTAATAGAGGCCATCACTCTGTTATCTCACGCTATTGCATAGCCTATAGAAACCTTACGCAGCATGAGTTCATGGACTCTCAGGAAGTGTTTGATTAGATGTTTTAATATGTTTACATTGATGTCAGAGTGATTAGAGGGACAATAGAGTGCTGAGTCTCACCGCTAATGACCATCAGCAGCATAAGAGCTTGGAGAAGCCTTGTTACCGTGACTAAATGGTCACGTTGGAATTGACTGTGGTCATGGCTCAGGACCGCCGATGTGGCGGTAATGTGGTCACGGTAACAAGCTTAGTCACATCACATAATTCATAGCACCGCTCACTAACTAGTCGCTATATAACAGTATGATAAATGTTCTTGAGCACCTGAGACATTGAGAACGCTGAGTAACTAACTACTACCTCACTACTAGTAGATATTGACCATGTTGAGTAACTAACTACTACCTCACTACAGTAGACATTGAGAACGTTGAGTAACTAACTACTACCTCACTACTAGTAGACATTGACAACGTTGAGTAACTAGCTACTACCTCACTACAGTAGACATTGACAACGTTGAGTAACTAGCTACTACCTCCCACAGTAAAACAGCTCTGAAGAGCTCGATGCAGTGGAAGAACATGACCCACAGGTCAATATTGTGGTTGTCAGGAAGGGTTTATAATACATTTTCACCAACCACAGTAAGATAACTATGCGAGCGAGTCACTGGTAGAGAAAGACACAGTATTGTCAGGGTCAGTGCTCTGCTTCCACACAACGCAGCCTCATGGAAACTGGGGGATACCATGTTCTGTTTAATGCATTATTTTATGCCAGTACACTCTTCCAATTGGCTGGTTTTCACCAAAAAAAGTATAGAATTCAGAGAATATATTGATGTGGTGTATTGGTGCATCATATAGTGCTAAGTTTATTCATTACATTGGTAGAAAAGAGGGGGGTAAGTTGAGCCATTTTTTACATTCATCATCACTCCGTCAAGGGAAATATATATTATATCTCTCTGATATATTATATACATATAATACATTATATACATATAATATACATATATTTCAGAATGTTGTGTTTCCATGGAAATAATCTGAATTCATGTAAATATTACAGTTTTGAAAACGCAGTTTTTCCAATAAAAGTGGTATGGGGTAAAATAAGCATATTGACAGGGTACATTCCGGGTACTGAATGAAATATTACCACAACCTTTTAAACACCATGTTTATCTTTATTTCTCAAACACAATTCAATCATATTTATAAACACTTGTTTGTCTTTTAATAATTTGAATAATCTTTTACCAAAAGCTTAACACCTAAGAATTAAGTTTAAAACATTTTTTTACATAAGCTTAACACCTAAGAATTAAGTTTACATTTTTTTTTTACCTAAGAAATAAGTTTTTTAAAAACTTTTAACAAAGACCAGGCCCTGTTGTTACTTCATATCCCAGCGATAATGCCTGAGAAGAAAACACTTCAATTTGCTCACCTTGCCATTAGCAAACATTTTGACTATATTGCCTCGCACATCTACAAGAAGGCACTTTCATGCCAGGTTCAGGACCTCATACTGAAGCTTATAAAGTTCTATACTGATGTTTAGAACAATAGAAACAAATATCTACTTTGGTTTCGATTACAAGCATCATGAAATCTATAACACGATAAATTCATTTGACTTGGTGAAAATTAGTTTTTTTTTGGACCTCTCGTATCTTGCTTAACACTTTTTAAATGTGGTTTCTTCGTCACAGACTCCATGAAATGATGGTCAAAAGTAGTGCACTACCCTATTGGCCCTTGCCAAAAGTAGTGCACTACCCTATTGGCCCTGGTCAAAAGTAGTGCACTACCCTATTGGCCCTATTGGCCGTATTGGCCCTGGCCAAAAGTAGTGCGCTACAAAGAGAATAGGGTTCCATTGTTCTTGCTTGGAGCCCAGAGTTGGCAGGCAGACTTGGAGCCCAGAGTTGGCAGGCAGACTTGGAGCCCAGAGTTGGCAGGCAGACTTGGAGCCCAGAGTTGGCAGGCAGACTTGGAGCCCAGAGTTGGCAGGCAGACTTGGAGCCCAGAGTTGGCAGGCAGACTTGGAGCCCAGAGTTGGCAGGCAGACTTGGAGCCTAGAGTTGGCAGGCAGACATGGAGCCCAGAGTTGGCAGGCAGACTTGGAGCCTAGAGTTGGCAGGCAGACATGGAGCCCAGAGTTGGCAGGCAGACTTGGAGCCCAGAGTTGGCAGGCAGACTTGGAGCCTAGAGTTGGCAGGCAGACATGGAGCCCAGAGTTGGCAGGCAGACTTGGAGCCCAGAGTTGGCAGGCAGACTTGGAGCCCAGAGTTGGCAGGCAGACTTGGAGCCCAGAGTTGGCAGGCAGACTTGGAGCCCAGAGTTGGCAGGCAGACTTGGAGCCCAGAGTTGGCAGGCAGGCTTGGAGCCCAGAGTTGGCAGGCAGGCTTGGACCCCAGAGTTGGCAGGCAGGCTTGGAGTCCAGAGTTGGCAAGCAGGCTTGGAGCCCTCGTACAAACGGCTGGATACATTTATTGCCTTGTGTACTGCCCCCGAATGCGTTCTTTGAACGACCAATGAGGCTAATCCTCAATGTCTGTCTCATACAGGAGTTTAGTGGTACTGATATGCACAGAATAAATAAGATACGTTAACCGGACAGTTTAATAGGTACACCCATCTAGTACAGTCTGACCTCATTTGCATCCAGAACAACCTAAAGTCTTCGGGACATTCTACACAGTGTCAGAAACGTTCCACAGGGATGTTGGTCCATGCTGACGGAAAGGCATCACATATTTACTGCTGATTGGACGGCGATACATCATGTTGCTAACAGCCCGTTCCCGATCATCTCATTATGCTCTATTGGGTTGAAGTCTATTGGGTTGAAGTCCATTTTCGCGAACGGGGTGGTGTACCTAATAAACTGGACGATGAGTGTGCATACTAATGCAGAGTATTCTCAAACTCCACTCAGATTAGTTGTCATTAGCCTAGTAAAATCACATGATCACATAAACCAGTGTGATAACACTTCAAATGGACAGCTAGTGTGACCCATATTACTGAGTTCAAAATGTTATTTATATGTTTAAAAACAACCTTGGTTAGAGTGTGCCAGTATAGAAATCCTATACCTTACGGTGCATTTGGAAAGAATTCAGACCCCCAGACTTATTCTGAAATGTATTAAATAGCTCCCCCCCCCCTCATCAATCTACACACGATACCCCATAATGAAAGAGAAAAATGTTTTTTTAGACAAGCAAAACTGAAGCATCACATTTACATAAATATTCAGACCCTTTACTCAGTACTTTGTTGAAGCACCTTTGGCAGCGATTGCAGCCTCGAGTCTTCTTAGGTATGACGCTACAATGTTTCATTTAATCAATTTTAGAATAAGTCTGTAACGTAACTAAATGTAGAATAAGTCAAGGGGTCTGAATACTTTCACAATGAACTTTATATCCATAGTGTACATAGGGTAGAGGACAGGGTGTTTCTACAGGGTGTAGGGTGTTTCTACAGGGTGTAGGGTGTTTCTACAGTGTAGGGTGTTTCTACAGGGTGTAGGGTGTTTCTACAGGGTGTAGGGTGTAGTGTGTTTCTACAGGGTGTAGGGTGTTTCTACAGGGTGTAGGGTGTTTCTACAGGGTGTAGTGTGTTTCTACAGGGTGTAGGGTGTTTCTACAGGGTGTAGTGTGTAGTGTGTTACTACAGGGTGTAGGGTGTTTCTACAGGGTGTAGTGTGTAGTGTGTTTCTACAGGGTGTAGTGTGTTTCTACAGGGTGTAGGGTGTTTCTACAGGGTGTAGTGTGTAGTGTGTTACTACAGGGTGTAGTGTGTTTCTACAGGGTGTAGGGTGTTTCTACAGGGTGTAGGGTGTTTCTACAGGGTGTAGTGTGTTTCTACAGGATGTAGGGTGTTTCTACAGGGTGTAGGGTGTTTCTACAGGGTGTAGGGTGTTACTACAGGGTACAGGGTGTAGGGTGTTTCTACAGGGTGTAGGGTGTTTCTACAGGGTGTAGTGTGTTTCTACAGGGTGTAGGGTGTTTCTACAGTGTGTAGGGTGTTTCTACAGGGTGTAGGTTGTTTCTACAGGGTGTAGGGTGTAGGGTGTTTCTACAGGGTGAAGGGTGTTTCTACAGGGTGTAGTGTGTTTCTACAGGGTGTAGGGTGTTTCTACAGGGTGTTTCTACAGGGTGTAGGGTGTTTCTACATGGTGTAGGGTTTAGTGTGTTTCTACAGGGTGAAGGGTGTTTCTACAGGGTGTAGGGTGTTTCTACAGGGTGTAGGGTGTTTCTACAGGGTGTAGTGTGTAGTGTGTTTCTACAGGGTGTAGTGTGTTTCTACAGGGTGTAGGGTGTTTCTACAGGGAGTAGTGTGTAGTGTGTTACTACAGGGTGTAGGGTGTTTCTACAGGGTGTAGTGTGTTTCTACAGGGTGTAGTGTGTAGTGTGTTTCTACAGGGTGTAGGGTGTTTCTACATGGTGTAGGGTGTTTCTACAGGGTGTAGTGTGTTTCTACAGGGTGTAGGGTGTTTCTACAGGGTGTAGTGTGTAGTGTGTTACTACAGGGTGTAGGTTGTTTCTACAGGGTGTAGTGTGTAGTGTGTTTCTACAGGGTGTAGGGGGTTTCTACAGGGTGGGGGTTTCTACAGGGTGTAGTGTGTTTCTACAGGGTGTAGTGTGTTTCTACAGGGTGTAGGGTGTTTCTACAGGGTGTAGGGTGTTTCTACAGGGTGTAGTGTGTTTCTACAGGATGTAGGGTGTTTCTACAGGGTGTAGGGTGTTTCTACAGGGTTTAGGGTGTTACTACAGGGTACAGGGTGTAGGGTGTTTCTACAGGGTGTAGGGTGTTTCTACAGGGTGTAGTGTGTTTCTACAGGGTGTAGGGTGTTTCTACAGTGTGTAGGGTGTTTCTACAGGGTGTAGGGTGTTTCTACAGGGTGTAGTGCGTAGTGTGTTTCTACAGGGTGTAGGTTGTTTCTACAGGGTGTAGGGTGTAGGGTGTTTCTACAGGGTGAAGGGTGTTTCTACAGGGTGTAATGTGTTTCTACAGGGTGTAGGGTGTTTCTACAGGGTGTAGGGTGTTTCTACAGGGTGTAGGGTTTAGTGTGTTTCTACAGGGTGAAGGGTGTTTCTACAGGGTGTAGGGTGTTTCTACAGGGTGTAGGGGGTTTCAACAGGGTGTAGTGTGTAGTGTGTTTCTACAGGGTGTAGTGTGTTTCTACAGGGTGTAGTGTGTAGTGTGTTTCTACAGGGTGTAGTGTGTTTCTACAGGGTGTAGGGTGTTTCTACAGGGTGTAGTGTGTAGTGTGTTACTACAGGGTGTAGTGTGTTTCTACAGGGTGTAGGGTGTTTCTACAGGGTGTAGGGTGTTTCTACAGGGTGTAGTGTGTTTCTACAGGATGTAGGGTGTTTCTACAGGGTGTAGGGTGTTTCTACAGGGTGTAGGGTGTTACTACAGGGTACAGGGTGTAGGGTGTTTCTACAGGGTGTAGGGTGTTTCTACAGGGTGTAGTGTGTTTCTACAGGGTGTAGGGTGTACAGTGTGTAGGGTGTTTCTACAGGGTGTAGGTTGTTTCTACAGGGTGTAGGGTGTAGGGTGTTTCTACAGGGTGAAGGGTGTTTCTACAGGGTGTAGTGTGTTTCTACAGGGTGTAGGGTGTTTCTACAGGGTGTTTCTACAGGGTGTAGGGTGTTTCTACATGGTGTAGGGTTTAGTGTGTTTCTACAGGGTGAAGGGTGTTTCTACAGGGTGTAGGGTGTTTCTACAGGGTGTAGTGTGTAGTGTGTTTCTACAGGGTGTAGTGTGTTTCTACAGGGTGTAGGGTGTTTCTACAGGGAGTAGTGTGTAGTGTGTTACTACAGGGTGTAGGGTGTTTCTACAGGGTGTAGTGTGTTTCTACAGGGTGTAGTGTGTAGTGTGTTTCTACAGGGTGTAGGGTGTTTCTACATGGTGTAGGGTGTTTCTACAGGGTGTAGTGTGTTTCTACAGGGTGTAGGGTGTTTCTACAGGGTGTAGTGTGTAGTGTGTTACTACAGGGTGTAGGTTGTTTCTACAGGGTGTAGTGTGTAGTGTGTTTCTACAGGGTGTAGGGGGTTTCTACAGGGTGTAGGGGGTTTCTACAGGGTGTAGTGTGTTTCTACAGGGTGTAGTGTGTTTCTACAGGGTGTAGGGTGTTTCTACAGGGTGTAGGGTGTTTCTACAGGGTGTAGTGTGTTTCTACAGGATGTAGGGTGTTTCTACAGGGTGTAGGGTGTTTCTACAGGGTTTAGGGTGTTACTACAGGGTACAGGGTGTAGGGTGTTTCTACAGGGTGTAGGGTGTTTCTACAGGGTGTAGTGTGTTTCTACAGGGTGTAGGGTGTTTCTACAGTGTGTAGGGTGTTTCTACAGGGTGTAGGGTGTTTCTACAGGGTGTAGTGCGTAGTGTGTTTCTACAGGGTGTAGGTTGTTTCTACAGGGTGTAGGGTGTAGGGTGTTTCTACAGGGTGAAGGGTGTTTCTACAGGGTGTAATGTGTTTCTACAGGGTGTAGGGTGTTTCTACAGGGTGTAGGGTGTTTCTACAGGGTGTAGGGTTTAGTGTGTTTCTACAGGGTGAAGGGTGTTTCTACAGGGTGTAGGGTGTTTCTACAGGGTGTAGGGGGTTTCTACAGGGTGTAGTGTGTAGTGTGTTTCTACAGGGTGTAGTGTGTTTCTACAGGGTGTAGGGTGTTTCTACAGGGTGTAGGGTGTTTCTACAGGGTGTAGTGTGTTTCTACAGGATGTAGGGTGTTTCTACAGGGTGTAGGGTGTTTCTACAGGGTGTAGGGTGTTACTACAGGGTACAGGGTGTAGGGTGTTTCTACAGGGTGTAGGGTGTTTCTACAGGGTGTAGGGTGTTTCTACAGGGTGTAGTGCGTAGGGTGTTTCTACAGGGTGTAGGTTGTTTCTACAGGGTGTAGGGTGTAGGGTGTTTCTACAGGGTGAAGGGTGTTTCTACAGGGTGTAGTGTAGGGTGTTTCTACAGGGTGTAGGGTGTTTCTACAGGGTGTAGGGTTTAGTGTGTTTCTACAGGGTGAAGGGTGTTTCTACAGGGTGTAGGGTGTTTCTACAGGGTGTAGGGGGTTTCTACAGGGTGTAGGGTGTTTCTACAGGGTGTAGTGCGTAGGGTGTTTCTACAGGGTGTAGTGTTGTTTCTACAGGGTGTAGGGTGTTTCTACAGGGTGTAGTGTAGTGTGTTTCTACAGGGTGTAGTGTGTTTCTACAGGGTGTAGGGTGTTTCTACAGGGTGTAGTGTGGTGTGTTACTACAGGGTGTAGTGTGTTTCTACAGGGTGTAGGGTGTTTCTACAGGGTGTAGGGTGTTTCTACAGGGTGTAGTGTGTTTCTACAGGATGTAGGGTGTTTCTACAGTGTGTAGGGTGTTTCTACAGGGTGTAGGGTGTTTCTACAGGGTAGGGTGTAGGGTGTTTCTACAGGGTGTAGGGTGTTTCTACAGGGTGTAGTGTGTTTCTACAGGGTGTAGGGTGTTTCTACAGTGTGTAGGGTGTTTCTACAGGGTGTAGGGTGTTTCTACAGGGTGTAGGGTGTTTCTACAGGGTGTAGTGCGTAGGGTGTTTCTACAGGGTGTAGGTTGTTTCTACAGGGTGTAGGGTGTAGTGTGTTTCTACAGGGTGAAGGGTGTTTCTCCAGGGTGTAGGGTGTTTCTACATGGTGTAGGGTGTTTCTACAGGGTGTAGTGTGTAGTGTGTTTCTACAGGATGTAGTGTGTTTCTACAGGGTGTAGGGTGTTTCTACAGGGTGTAGTGTGTTTCTACAGGGTGTAGGGTGTTTCTACAGGGTGTAGGGTGTTTCTACAGGGTGTAGTGTGTTTCTACAGGATGTAGGGTGTTTCTACAGGGTGTAGGGTGTTTCTACAGGGTGTAGGGTGTTACTACAGGGTACAGGGTGTAGGGTGTTTCTACAGGGTGTAGGGTGTTTCTACAGGGTGTAGTGTGTTTCTACAGGGTGTAGGGTGTTTCTACAGTGTGTAGGGTGTTTCTACAGGGTGTAGGGTGTTTCTACAGGGTGTAGTGCATAGGGTGTTTCTACAGGGTGTAGGTTGTTTCTACAGGGTGTAGGGTGTAGTGTGTTTCTACAGGGTGAAGGGTGTTTCTCCAGGGTGTAGGGTGTTTCTACATGGTGTAGGGTGTTTCTACAGGGTGTAGTGTGTAGTGTGTTTCTACAGGATGTAGTGTGTTTCTACAGGGTGTAGGGTGTTTCTACAGGGTGTAGTGTGTAGTGTGTTACTACAGGGTGTAGGGTGTTTCTACAGGGTGTAGGGTGTTACTACAGGGTACAGGGTGTAGGGTGTTTCTACAGTGTGTAGGGTGTTTCTACAGGGTGTAGGGTGTTTCTACAGGGTGTAGTGTGTTTATACAGGGTGTAGGGTGTTTCTACAGTGTGTAGGGTGTTTCTACAGGGTGTAGGGTGTTTCTACATGGTGTAGTGCGTAGGGTGTTTCTACATGGTGTAGGGTGTTTCTACAGGGTGTAGTGTGTTTCTACAGGGTGTAGGGTGTTTCTACAGGGTGTAGTGTGTAGTGTGTTACTACAGGGTGTAGGTTGTTTCTACAGGGTGTAGTGTGTAGTGTGTTTCTACAGGGTGTAGTGTGTTTCTACAGGGTGTAGGGGGTTTCTACAGGGTGTAGTGTGTAGTGTGTTACTACAGGGTGTAGTGTGTTTCTACAGGGTGTAGGGTGTTTCTACAGGGTATAGGGTGTTTCTACAGGGTGTAGTGTGTTTCTACAGGGTGTAGGGTGTTTCTACAGGGTGTAGGGTGTTTCTACAGGGTTTAGGGTGTTACTACAGGGTACAGGGTGTAGGGTGTTTCTACAGGGTGTAGGGTGTTTCTACAGGGTGTAGTGTGTTTCTACAGGGTGTAGGGTGTTTCTACAGTGTGTAGGGTGTTTCTACAGGGTGTAGGGTGTTTCTACAGGGTGTAGTGCGTAGTGTGTTTCTACAGGGTGTAGGTTGTTTCTACAGGGTGTAGGGTGTAGGGTGTTTCTACAGGGTGAAGGGTGTTTCTACAGGGTGTAATGTGTTTCTACAGGGTGTAGGGTGTTTCTACAGGGTGTAGGGTGTTTCTACAGGGTGTAGGGTTTAGTGTGTTTCTACAGGGTGAAGGGTGTTTCTACAGGGTGTAGGGTGTTTCTACAGGGTGTAGGGGGTTTCTACAGGGTGTAGGGTGTTTCTACAGGGTGTAGGGTGTTACTACAGGGTACAGGGTGTAGGGTGTTTCTACAGGGTGTAGGGTGTTTCTACAGGGTGTAGTGTGTTTCTACAGGGTGTAGGGTGTTTCTACAGGGTGTAGGGTGTTTCTACAGGGTGTAGGGTGTTTCTACAGGGTGTAGGGTGTTTCTACAGGGTGTAGTGCATAGGGTGTTTCTACAGGGTGTAGGTTGTTTCTACAGGGTGTAGGGTGTAGTGTGTTTCTACAGGGTGAAGGGTGTTTCTCCAGGGTGTAGGGTGTTTCTACATGGTGTAGGGTGTTTCTACAGGGTGTAGTGTGTAGTGTGTTTCTACAGGATGTAGTGTGTTTCTACAGGGTGTAGGGTGTTTCTACAGGGTGTAGTGTGTAGTGTGTTACTACAGGGTGTAGGGTGTTTCTACAGGGTGTAGGGTGTTACTACAGGGTACAGGGTGTAGGGTGTTTCTACAGTGTGTAGGGTGTTTCTACAGGGTGTAGGGTGTTTCTACAGGGTGTAGTGTGTTTATACAGGGTGTAGGGTGTTTCTACAGTGTGTAGGGTGTTTCTACAGGGTGTAGTGTGTAGTGTGTTTCTACAGGATGTAGTGTGTTTCTACAGGGTGTAGGGTGTTTCTACAGGGTGTAGTGTGTAGTGTGTTACTACAGGGTGTAGGGTGTTTCTACAGGGTGTAGGGTGTTACTACAGGGTACAGGGTGTAGGGTGTTTCTACAGTGTGTAGGGTGTTTCTACAGGGTGTAGGGTGTTTCTACAGGGTGTAGTGTGTTTATACAGGGTGTAGGGTGTTTCTACAGTGTGTAGGGTGTTTCTACAGGGTGTAGGGTGTTTCTACATGGTGTAGTGCGTAGGGTGTTTCTACATGGTGAAGGGTGTTTCTACAGGGTTTAGGGTGTTACTACAGGGTACAGGGTGTAGGGTGTTTCTACAGGGTGTAGGGTGTTTCTACAGGGTGTAGTGTGTTTCTACAGGGTGTAGGGTGTTTCTACAGTGTGTAGGGTGTTTCTACAGGGTGTAGGGTGTTTCTACAGGGTGTAGTGCGTAGTGTGTTTCTACAGGGTGTAGGTTGTTTCTACAGGGTGTAGGGTGTAGGGTGTTTCTACAGGGTGAAGGGTGTTTCTACAGGGTGTAATGTGTTTCTACAGGGTGTAGGGTGTTTCTACAGGGTGTAGGGTGTTTCTACAGGGTGTAGGGTTTAGTGTGTTTCTACAGGGTGAAGGGTGTTTCTACAGGGTGTAGGGTGTTTCTACAGGGTGTAGGGGTTTCTACAGGGTGTAGGGGTTTCTACAGGGTGTAGGGTGTTACTACAGGGTACAGGGTGTAGGGTGTTTCTACAGGGTGTAGGGTGTTTCTACAGGGTGTAGTGTGTTTCTACAGGGTGTAGGGTGTTTCTACAGTGTGTAGGGTGTTTCTACAGGGTGTAGGGTGTTTCTACAGGGTGTAGGGTGTTTCTACAGGGTGTAGTGCATAGGGTGTTTCTACAGGGTGTAGGTTGTTTCTACAGGGTGTAGGGTGTAGTGTGTTTCTACAGGGTGAAGGGTGTTTCTCCAGGGTGTAGGGTGTTTCTACATGGTGTAGGGTGTTTCTACAGGGTGTAGTGTGTAGTGTGTTTCTACAGGATGTAGTGTGTTTCTACAGGGTGTAGGGTGTTTCTACAGGGTGTAGTGTGTTACTACAGGGTGTAGGGTGTTTCTACAGGGTGTAGGGTGTTACTACAGGGTACAGGGTGTAGGGTGTTTCTACAGTGTGTAGGGTGTTTCTACAGGGTGTAGGGTGTTTCTACAGGGTGTAGTGTGTTTATACAGGGTGTAGGGTGTTTCTACAGTGTGTAGGGTGTTTCTACAGGGTGTAGGGTGTTTCTACATGGTGTAGTGCGTAGGGTGTTTCTACATGGTGTAGGGTGTTTCTACAGGGTGTAGTGTGTTTCTACAGGGTGTAGGGTGTTTCTACAGGGTGTAGTGTGTAGTGTGTTACTACAGGGTGTAGGTTGTTTCTACAGGGTGTAGTGTGTAGTGTGTTTCTACAGGGTGTAGTGTGTTTCTACAGGGTGTAGGGGGTTTCTACAGGGTGTAGTGTGTAGTGTGTTACTACAGGGTGTAGTGTGTTTCTACAGGGTGTAGGGTGTTTCTACAGGGTATAGGGTGTTTCTACAGGGTGTAGTGTGTTTCTACAGGATGTAGGGTGTTTCTACAGGGTGTAGGGTGTTTCTACAGGGTGTAGGGTGTTTCTACAGGGTGTAGGGTGTTTCTACAGGGTGTAGTGCATAGGGTGTTTCTACAGGGTGTAGGTTGTTTCTACAGGGTGTAGGGTGTAGTGTGTTTCTACAGGGTGAAGGGTGTTTCTCCAGGGTGTAGGGTGTTTCTACATGGTGTAGGGTGTTTCTACAGGGTGTAGTGTGTAGTGTGTTTCTACAGGATGTAGTGTGTTTCTACAGGGTGTAGGGTGTTTCTACAGGGTGTAGTGTGTAGTGTGTTACTACAGGGTGTAGGGTGTTTCTACAGGGTGTAGGGTGTTACTACAGGGTACAGGGTGTAGGGTGTTTCTACAGTGTGTAGGGTGTTTCTACAGGGTGTAGGGTGTTTCTACAGGGTGTAGTGTGTTTATACAGGGTGTAGGGTGTTTCTACAGTGTGTAGGGTGTTTCTACAGGGTGTAGGGTGTTTCTACATGGTGTAGTGCGTAGGGTGTTTCTACATGGTGTAGGGTGTTTCTACAGGGTGTAGTGTGTTTCTACAGGGTGTAGGGTGTTTCTACAGGGTGTAGTGTGTAGTGTGTTACTACAGGGTGTAGGTTGTTTCTACAGGGTGTAGTGTGTAGTGTGTTTCTACAGGGTGTAGTGTGTTTCTACAGGGTGTAGGGGGTTTCTACAGGGTGTAGTGTGTAGTGTGTTACTACAGGGTGTAGTGTGTTTCTACAGGGTGTAGGGTGTTTCTACAGGGTATAGGGTGTTTCTACAGGGTGTAGTGTGTTTCTACAGGATGTAGGGTGTTTCTACAGGGTGTAGGGTGTTTCTACAGGGTTTAGGGTGTTACTACAGGGTACAGGGTGTAGGGTGTTTCTACAGGGTGTAGGGTGTTTCTACAGGGTGTAGTGTGTTTCTACAGGGTGTAGGGTGTTTCTACAGGGTGTAGGTTGTTTCTACAGGGTGTAGGGTGTAGGGTGTTTCTACAGGGTGAAGGGTGTTTCTACAGGGTGTAATGTGTTTCTACAGGGTGTAGGGTGTTTCTACAGGGTGTAGGGTGTTTCTACAGGGTGTAGGGTTTAGTGTGTTTCTACAGGGTGAAGGGTGTTTCTACAGGGTGTAGGGTGTTTCTACAGGGTGTAGGGGGTTTCTACAGGGTGTAGTGTGTAGTGTGTTTCTACAGGGTGTAGTGTGTTTCTACAGGGTGTAGGGTGTTTCTACAGGGTGTAGGGTGTTTCTACAGGGTGTAGGGTGTTACTACAGGGTACAGGGTGTAGGGTGTTTCTACAGGGTGTAGGGTGTTTCTACAGGGTGTAGTGTGTTTCTACAGGGTGTAGGGTGTTTCTACAGTGTGTAGGGTGTTTCTACAGGGTGTAGGGTGTTTCTACAGGGTGTAGGGTGTTTCTACAGGGTGTAGTGCGTAGGGTGTTTCTACAGGGTGTAGGTTGTTTCTACAGGGTGTAGGGTGTAGGGTGTTTCTACAGGGTGAAGGGTGTTTCTACAGGGTGTAGTGTAGGGTGTTTCTACAGGGTGTAGGGTGTTTCTACAGGGTGTAGGGTTTAGTGTGTTTCTACAGGGTGAAGGGTGTTTCTACAGGGTGTAGGGTGTTTCTACAGGGTGTAGGGGGTTTCTACAGGGTGTAGGGTGTTTCTACAGGGTGTAGTGCGTAGGGTGTTTCTACAGGGTGTAGGTTGTTTCTACAGGGTGTAGGGTGTAGGGTGTTTCTACAGGGTGAAGGGTGTTTCTACAGGGTGTAGTGTAGTGTGTTTCTACAGGGTGTAGTGTGTTTCTACAGGGTGTAGGGTGTTTCTACAGGGTGTAGTGTGTAGTGTGTTACTACAGGGTGTAGTGTGTTTCTACAGGGTGTAGGGTGTTTCTACAGGGTGTAGGGTGTTTCTACAGGGTGTAGTGTGTTTCTACCGGATGTAGGGTGTTTCTACAGGGTGTAGGGTGTTTCTACAGGGTGTAGGGTGTTACTACAGGGTACAGGGTGTAGAGTGTTTCTACAGGGTGTAGGGTGTTTCTACAGGGTGTAGTGTGTTTCTACAGGGTGTAGGGTGTTTCTACAGTGTGTAGGGTGTTTCTACAGGGTGTAGGGTGTTTCTACAGTGTGTAGGGTGTTTCTACAGGGTGTAGGGTGTTTCTACAGGGTGTAGGTTGTTTCTACAGGGTGTAGTGTGTAGTGTGTTTCTACAGGGTGAAGGGTGTTTCTCCAGGGTGTAGGGTGTTTCTACATGGTGTAGGGTGTTTCTACAGGGTGTAGTGTGTAGTGTGTTTCTACAGGATGTAGTGTGTTTCTACAGGGTGTAGGGTGTTTCTACAGGGTGTAGGGTGTTTCTACAGGGTGTAGTGTGTTTCTACAGGGTGTAGGGTGTTTCTACAGTGTGTAGGGTGTTTCTACAGGGTGTAGGGTGTTTCTACAGGGTGTAGGGTGTTTCTACAGGGTGTAGTGCGTAGGGTGTTTCTACAGGGTGTAGGTTGTTTCTACAGGGTGTAGGGTGTAGTGTGTTTCTACAGGGTGAAGGGTGTTTCTCCAGGGTGTAGGGTGTTTCTACATGGTGTAGGGTGTTTCTACAGGGTGTAGTGTGTAGTGTGTTTCTACAGGATGTAGTGTGTTTCTACAGGGTGTAGGGTGTTTCTACAGGGTGTAGTGTGTTTCTACAGGGTGTAGGGTGTTTCTACAGGGTGTAGGGTGTTTCTACAGGGTGTAGTGTGTTTCTACAGGATGTAGGGTGTTTCTACAGGGTGTAGGGTGTTTCTACAGGGTGTAGGGTGTTACTACAGGGTACAGGGTGTAGGGTGTTTCTACAGGGTGTAGGGTGTTTCTACAGGGTGTAGTGTGTTTCTACAGGGTGTAGGGTGTTTCTACAGTGTGTAGGGTGTTTCTACAGGGTGTAGGGTGTTTCTACAGGGTGTAGGGTGTTTCTACAGGGTGTAGTGCATAGGGTGTTTCTACAGGGTGTAGGTTGTTTCTACAGGGTGTAGGGTGTAGTGTGTTTCTACAGGGTGAAGGGTGTTTCTCAGGGTGTAGGGTGTTTCTACATGGTGTAGGGTGTTTCTACAGGGTGTAGTGTGTAGTGTGTTTCTACAGGATGTAGTGTGTTTCTACAGGGTGTAGGGTGTTTCTACAGGGTGTAGTGTGTAGTGTGTTACTACAGGGTGTAGGGTGTTTCTACAGGGTGTAGGGTGTTACTACAGGGTACAGGGTGTAGGGTGTTTCTACAGTGTGTAGGGTGTTTCTACAGGGTGTAGGGTGTTTCTACAGGGTGTAGTGTGTTTATACAGGGTGTGTGGGGTGTTTCTACAGTGTGTAGGGTGTTTCTACAGGGTGTAGGGTGTTTCTACATGGTGTAGTGCGTAGGGTGTTTCTACATGGTGTAGGGTGTTTCTACAGGGTGTAGTGTGTTTCTACAGGGTGTAGGGTGTTTCTACAGGGTGTAGTGTGTAGTGTGTTACTACAGGGTGTAGGTTGTTTCTACAGGGTGTAGTGTGTAGTGTGTTTCTACAGGGTGTAGTGTGTTTCTACAGGGTGTAGGGGTTTCTACAGGGTGTAGTGTGTAGTGTTTCTACAGGGTGTAGGGTGTTTCTACAGGGTGTAGGGTGTTTCTACAGGGTGTAGGGTGTTTCTACAGGGTGTAGTGTGTTTCTACAGGATGTAGGGTGTTTCTACAGGGTGTAGGGTGTTTCTACAGGGTTAGGGTGTTTCTACAGGGTGTAGGGTGTTTCTACAGGGTGTAGGGTGTTTATACAGGGTGTAGTGTGTTTCTACAGGGTGTAGGGTGTTTCTACAGTGTGTAGGGTGTTTCTACAGGGTGTAGGGTGTTTCTACAGGGTGTAGTGCGTAGTGTGTTTCTACAGGGTGTAGGTTGTTTCTACAGGGTGTAGGGTGTAGGGTGTTTCTACAGGGTGAAGGGTGTTTCTACAGGGTGTAATGTGTTTCTACAGGGTGTAGGGTGTTTCTACAGGGTGTAGGGTGTTTCTACAGGGTGTAGGGTTTAGTGTGTTTCTACAGGGTGAAGGGTGTTTCTACAGGGTGTAATGTGTTTCTACAGGGTGTAGGGTGTTTCTACAGGGTGTAGGGTGTTTCTACAGGGTGTAGGGTTTAGTGTGTTTCTACAGGGTGAAGGGTGTTTCTACAGGGTGTAGGGTGTTTCTACAGGGTGTAGGGGGTTTCTACAGGGTGTAGTGTGTAGTGTGTTTCTACAGGGTGTAGTGTGTTTCTACAGGGTGTAGGGTGTTTCTACAGGGTGTAGGGTGTTTCTACAGGGTGTAGTGTGTTTCTACAGGATGTAGGGTGTTTCTACAGGGTGTAGGGTGTTTCTACAGGGTGTAGGGTGTTACTACAGGGTACAGGGTGTAGGGTGTTTCTACAGGGTGTAGGGTGTTTCTACAGGGTGTAGTGTGTTTCTACAGGGTGTAGGGTGTTTCTACAGTGTGTAGGGTGTTTCTACAGGGTGTAGGGTGTTTCTACAGGGTGTAGTGCGTAGGGTGTTTCTACAGGGTGTAGGTTGTTTCTACAGGGTGTAGGGTGTAGGGTGTTTCTACAGGGTGAAGGGTGTTTCTACAGGGTGTAGTGTAGGGTGTTTCTACAGGGTGTAGGGTGTTTCTACAGGGTGTAGGGTTTAGTGTGTTTCTACAGGGTGAAGGGTGTTTCTACAGGGTGTAGGGTGTTTCTACAGGGTGTAGGGGGTTTCTACAGGGTGTAGGGTGTTTCTACAGGGTGTAGTGCGTAGGGTGTTTCTACAGGGTGTAGGTTGTTTCTACAGGGTGTAGGGTGTAGGGTGTTTCTACAGGGTGAAGGGTGTTTCTACAGGGTGTAGTGTAGTGTGTTTCTACAGGGTGTAGTGTGTTTCTACAGGGTGTAGGGTGTTTCTACAGGGTGTAGTGTGTAGTGTGTTACTACAGGGTGTAGTGTGTTTCTACAGGGTGTAGGGTGTTTCTACAGGGTGTAGGGTGTTTCTACAGGGTGTAGTGTGTTTCTACCGGATGTAGGGTGTTTCTACAGGGTGTAGGGTGTTTCTACAGGGTGTAGGGTGTTACTACAGGGTACAGGGTGTAGGGTGTTTCTACAGGGTGTAGGGTGTTTCTACAGGGTGTAGTGTGTTTCTACAGGGTGTAGGGTGTTTCTACAGTGTGTAGGGTGTTTCTACAGGGTGTAGGGTGTTTCTACAGGGTGTAGGGTGTTTCTACAGGGTGTAGTGCGTAGGGTGTTTCTACAGGGTGTAGGTTGTTTCTACAGGGTGTAGGGTGTAGTGTGTTTCTACAGGGTGAAGGGTGTTTCTCCAGGGTGTAGGGTGTTTCTACATGGTGTAGGGTGTTTCTACAGGGTGTAGTGTGTAGTGTGTTTCTACAGGATGTAGTGTGTTTCTACAGGGTGTAGGGTGTTTCTACAGGGTGTAGTGTGTTTCTACAGGGTGTAGGGTGTTTCTACAGGGTGTAGGGTGTTTCTACAGGGTGTAGTGTGTTTCTACAGGATGTAGGGTGTTTCTACAGGGTGTAGGGTGTTTCTACAGGGTGTAGGGTGTTACTACAGGGTACAGGGTGTAGGGTGTTTCTACAGGGTGTAGGGTGTTTCTACAGGGTGTAGTGTGTTTCTACAGGGTGAAGGGTGTTTCTACAGTGTGTAGGGTGTTTCTACAGGGTGTAGGGTGTTTCTACAGGGTGTAGTGTGTGCATAGGGTGTTTCTACAGGGTGTAGGTTGTTTCTACAGGGTGTAGGGTGTAGTGTGTTTCTACAGGGTGAAGGTGTTTCTACAGGGTGTAGGGTGTTTCTACATGGTGTAGGGTGTTTCTACAGGGTGTAGTGTGTGTGTGTTTCTACAGGATGTAGTGTGTTTCTACAGGGTGTAGGGTGTTTCTACAGGGTGTAGTGTGTAGTGTGTTACTACAGGGTGTAGGTGTTTCTACAGGGTGTAGGGTGTTTCTACAGGGGTACAGGGTGTAGGGTGTTTCTACAGGGTGTAGGGTGTTTCTACAGGGTGTAGTGCGTAGTGTGTTTCTACAGGGTGTAGGTGTGTTTCTACAGGGTGTAGGGTGTTTCTACAGGGTGAAGGGTGTTTCTACAGGGTGTAGTGTAGGGTGTTTCTACAGGGTGTAGGGTGTTTCTACAGGTGTAGGGTTTAGTGTGTTCTAGGGTGTTTCTACAGGGTGAAGGGTGTTTCTACAGGGTGTAGGGTGTAGGGTGTTTCTACAGGGTGAAGGGTGTTTCTACAGGGTGTAGTGTAGTGTGTTTCTACAGGGTGTAGTGTGTTTCTACAGGGTGTTTCTACAGGGTGTAGTGTGTAGTGTGTTTCTACAGGGTGTAATGTGTTTCTACAGGGTGTAGGGTGTTTCTACAGGGTGTAGGGTGTTTCTACAGGTAGTGTAGTGTGTTTCTACAGGGTGTAGGGTGTTTCTACAGGTGTAGGGTGTTTCTACAGGGTGTAGGGTGTTTCTACAGGGTGTAGTAGGGTGTTTCTACAGGGTGTAGGTTGTTTCTACAGGGTGAGGGTGTAGGGTGTTTCTACAGGGTGAAGGGTGTTTCTACAGGGTGTAGTGTAGGGTGTTTCTACAGGGTGTAGGGTGTTTCTACAGGGTGTAGGGTTTAGTGTGTTTCTACAGGGTGAAGGGTGTTTCTACAGGGTGTAGGGTGTTTCTACAGGGTGTAGGGGGTTTCTACAGGGTGTAGGGTGTTTCTACAGGGTGTAGTGCGTAGGGTGTTTCTACAGGGTGTAGGTTGTTTCTACAGGGTGTAGGGTGTAGGGTGTTTCTACAGGGTGAAGGTGTTTCTACAGGGTGTAGTGGGTGTTTCTACAGGGTGTAGTGTGTTTCTACAGGGTGTAGGGTGTTTCTACAGGGTGTAGTGTGTAGTGTGTTCTACAGGGTGTAGGTGTTTCTACAGGGTGTAGGGTGTTTCTAGAGGTGTAGGGTGTTTCTACAGGGTGTAGTGTGTTTCTACAGGATGTAGGGTGTTTCTACAGGGTGTAGGGTGTTTCTACAGGGTGTAGGGTGTTACTACAGGGTACAGGGTGTAGGGGTGTTTCTACAGGGTGTAGGGTGTTTCTACAGGGTGTAGTGTGTTTCTACAGGGTGTAGGGTGTTTCTACAGTGTGTAGGGTGTTTCTACAGGGTGTAGGGTGTTTCTACAGGGTGTAGGGTGTTTCTACAGGTGTAGTGCGTAGGGTGTTTCTACAGGGTGTAGGTTGTTTCTACAGGGTGTAGGGTGTAGTGTGTTTCTACAGGGTGAAGGGTGTTTCTCCAGGGTGTAGGGTGTTTCTACATGGTGTAGGGTGTTTCTACAGGGTGTAGTGTGTAGTGTGTTTCTACAGGATGTAGTGTGTTTCTACAGGGTGTAGGGTGTTTCTACAGGGTGTAGTGTGTTTCTACAGGGTGTAGGGTGTTTCTACAGGGTGTAGGGTGTTTCTACAGGGTGTAGTGTGTTTCTACAGGATGTAGGGTGTTTCTACAGGGTGTAGGGTGTTTCTACAGGGTGTAGGGTGTTTCAGGGTACAGGGTGTAGGGTGTTTCTACAGGGTGTAGGGTGTTTCTACAGGGTGTAGTGTGTTTCTACAGGGTGTAGGGTGTTTCTACAGTGTGTAGGGTGTTTCTACAGGGTGTAGGGTGTTTCTACAGGGTGTAGTGCATAGGGTGTTTCTACAGGGTGTAGGTTGTTTCTACAGGGTGTAGGGTGTAGTGTGTTTCTACAGGGTGAAGGGTGTTTCTCCAGGGTGTAGGGTGTTTCTACATGGTGTAGGGTGTTTCTACAGGGTGTAGTGTGTAGTGTGTTTCTACAGGATGTAGTGTGTTTCTACAGGGTGTAGGGTGTTTCTACAGGGTGTAGTGTGTAGTGTGTTACTACAGGGTGTAGGGTGTTTCTACAGGGTGTAGGGTGTTACTACAGGGTACAGGGTGTAGGGTGTTTCTACAGGGTGTAGGGTGTTTCTACAGGGTGTAGTGCGTAGGGTGTTTCTACAGGGTGTAGGTTGTTTCTACAGGGTGTAGGGTGTAGGGTGTTTCTACAGGGTGAAGGGTGTTTCTACAGGGTGTAGTGTAGGGTGTTTCTACAGGGTGTAGGGTGTTTCTACAGGGTGTAGGGTTTAGTGTGTTTCTACAGGGTGAAGGGTGTTTCTACAGGGTGTAGGGTGTTTCTACAGGGTGTAGGGTGTAGGGGGTTTCTACAGGGTGAAGGGTGTTTCTACAGGGTGTAGTGTAGTGTGTTTCTACAGGGTGTAGTGTGTTTCTACAGGGTGTAGGGTGTTTCTACAGGGTGTAGTGTGTAGTGTGTTACTACAGGGTGTAATGTGTTTCTACAGGGTGTAGGGTGTTTCTACAGGGTGTAGGGTGTTTCTACAGGGTGTAGTGTGTTTCTACAGGATGTAGGGTGTTTCTACAGGGTGTAGGGTGTTTCTACAGGGTGTAGGGTGTTACTACAGGGTACAGGGTGTAGGGTGTTTCTACAGGGTGTAGGGTGTTTCTACAGGGTGTAGTGTGTTTCTACAGTGTGTAGGGTGTTTCTACAGGGTGTAGGGTGTTTCTACAGGGTGTAGGGTGTTTCTACAGGGTGTAGTGCGTAGGGTGTTTCTACAGGGTGTAGGTTGTTTCTACAGGGTGTAGGGTGTAGTGTGTTTCTACAGGGTGAAGGGTGTTTCTCCAGGGTGTAGGGTGTTTCTACATGGTGTAGGGTGTTTCTACAGGGTGTAGTGTGTAGTGTGTTTCTACAGGATGTAGTGTGTTTCTACAGGGTGTAGGGTGTTTCTACAGGGTGTAGTGTGTTTCTACAGGGTGTAGGGTGTTTCTACAGGGTGTAGGGTGTTTCTACAGGGTGTAGTGTGTTTCTACAGGATGTAGGGTGTTTCTACAGAGGTGTAGGGTGTTTCTACAGGGTGTAGGGTGTTTCAGGGTACAGGGTGTAGGGTGTTTCTACAGGGTGTAGTGTGTTTCTACAGGGTGTAGTGTGTTTCTACAGTGTGTAGGGTGTTTCTACAGTGTGTAGGAGGGTGTTTCTACAGGGTGTAGGGTGTTTCTACAGGGTGTAGTGCATAGGGTGTTTCTACAGGGTGTAGGTTGTTTCTACAGGGTGTAGGGTGTAGTGTGTTTCTACAGGGTGAAGGGTGTTTCTCCAGGGTGTAGGGTGTTTCTACATGGTGTAGGGTGTTTCTACAGGGTGTAGTGTGTAGTGTGTTTCTACAGGATGTAGTGTGTTTCTACAGGGTGTAGGGTGTTTCTACAGGGTGTAGTGTGTAGTGTGTTACTACAGGGTGTAGGGTGTTTCTACAGGGTGTAGGGTGTTACTACAGGGTACAGGGTGTAGGGTGTTTCTACAGTGTGTAGGGTGTTTCTACAGGGTGTAGGGTGTTTCTACAGGGTGTAGTGTGTTTCTACAGGGTGTAGGGTGTTTCTACAGTGTGTAGGGTGTTTCTACAGGGTGTAGGGTGTTTCTACATGGTGTAGTGCGTAGGGTGTTTCTACAGGGTGTAGGTTGTTTCTACAGGGTGTAGGGTGTAGGGTGTTTCTACAGGGTGAAGGGTGTTTCTACAGGGTGTAGGGTGTTTCTACAGGTTGTAGTGTGTTTCTACAGGGTGTAGGGTGTTTCTACAGGGTGTAGGGTGTAGTGTGTTTCTACAGGGTGAAGGGTGTTTCTACAGGGTGTAGGGTGTTTCTACAGGGTGTCGGGTGTTTCTACAGGGTGTAGGGTGTTTCTACAGGGTGTCGTGTGTTTCTACAGGGTGTAGGGTGTTTCTACAGGGTGTAGTGTGTTTCTACAGGGTGTAGGGTGTTTCTACAGGGTGTAGGGTGTTTCTACAGGGTGTAGGGTGTTTCTACAGGGTGTTGTGTGTTTCTACAGTGTGTAGTGTGTCTCTACAGGGTGTAGTGTGTTTCTACAGGGTGTAGTGTGTTTCTACAGGGTGTAGGGTGTTTCTAGAGGGTGTAGGGTGTTTCTACAGGGTGTTGGGTGTTTCTACAGGGTGTAGGGTGTTTCTACAGGGTGTCGTGTGTTTCTACAGGGTGTAGGGTGTTTCTACAAGGTGTAGGGTGTAGGGTGTTTCTACAGGGTGTAGGGTGTTTCTACAGGGTGTCGTGTGTTTCTACAGGGTGTAGGGTGTTTCTACAGGGTGTAGTGTGTTTCTACAGGGTGTAGGGTGTTTCCACAGGGTGTAGGGTGTTTATACAGGGTGTAGGGTGTTTCTACAGGGTGTAGGGTGGTTCTACAGGGTGAAGGGTGTTTCTACAGGGTGTAGGGTGTTTCTACAGGGTGTAGGGTGTAGTGTGTTTCTACAGGGTGTAGGGTGTTTCTACAGGGTGTAGGGTGTTTCTACAGGGTGTAGTGTGTTTCTACAGGGTGTAGTGTGTTTCTACAGGGTGTAGTGTGTAGTGTGTTACTACAGGGTGTAGGGTGTTTCTACAGGGTGTAGGGTGTTTCTACAGTGTGTAGGGTGTTTCTACAGGGTGTAGTGTGTTTCTACAGGGTGTAGGGTGTTTCTACAGTGTGTAGGGTGTTTCTACAGGGTGTAGGGTGTTTCTACAGGGTGTAGTGCGTAGGGTGTTTCTACAGGGTGTATGTTTCTACAGGGTGTAGGGTGTAGGGTGTTTCTACAGGGTGTCGGGTGTTTCTACAGGGTGTAGGGTGTTTCTACAGGGTGTCGTGTGTTTCTACAGGGTGTAGGGTGTTTCTACAGGGTGTAGGGTGTAGGGTGTTTCTACAGGGTGTAGGGTGTTTCTACAGGGTGTAGTGTGTTTCTACAGGGTGTAGGGTGTTTCCACAGGGTGTAGTGTGTTTATACAGGGTGTTTCTACAGTGTGTAGGGTGGTTCTACAGGGTGAAGGGTTTTTCTACAGGGTGTAGGGTGTTTCTACAGGGTGTAGGGTGTAGTGTGTTTCTACAGGGTGTAGGGTGTTTCTACAGGGTGTAGGGTGTTTCTACAGGGTGTAGTGTGTTTCTACAGGGTGTAGGGTGTTTCTACAGGGTGTAGTGTGTTTCTACAGGGTGTAGGGTGTTACTACAGGGTACAGGGTGTAGGGTGTTTCTACAGGGTGTAGGGTGTTTCTACAGGGTGTAGTGTGTTTCTACAGGGTGTAGGGTGTTTCTACAGTGTGTAGGGTGTTTCTACAGGGTGTAGGGTGTTTCTACAGGGTGTAGTGCATAGGGTGTTTCTACAGGGTGTAGGTTGTTTCTACAGGGTGTAGGGTGTAGTGTGTTTCTACAGGGTGAAGGGTGTTTCTCCAGGGTGTAGGGTGTTTCTACATGGTGTAGGGTGTTTCTACAGGGTGTAGTGTGTAGTGTGTTTCTACAGGATGTAGTGTGTTTCTACAGGGTGTAGGGTGTTTCTACAGGGTGTAGTGTGTAGTGTGTTACTACAGGGTGTAGGGTGTTTCTACAGGGTGTAGGGTGTTACTACAGGGTACAGGGTGTAGGGTGTTTCTACAGGGTGTAGGGTGTTTCTACAGGGTGTAGTGCGTAGGGTGTTTCTACAGGGTGTAGGTTGTTTCTACAGGGTGTAGGGTGTAGGGTGTTTCTACAGGGTGAAGGGTGTTTCTACAGGGTGTAGTGTAGGGTGTTTCTACAGGGTGTAGGGTGTTTCTACAGGGTGTAGGGTTTAGTGTGTTTCTACAGGGTGAAGGGTGTTTCTACAGGGTGTAGGTGTTTCTACAGGGTGTAGGGTTTCTACAGGGTGTAGGGTGTTTCTACAGGGTGTAGTGCGTAGGGTGTTTCTACAGGGTGTAGGTTGTTTCTACAGGGTGTAGGGTGTAGGGTGTTTCTACAGGGTGAAGGGTGTTTCTACAGGGTGTAGTGTAGTGTGTTTCTACAGGGTGTAGTGTGTTTCTACAGGGTGTAGGGTGTTTCTACAGGGTGTAGTGTGTAGTGTGTTACTACAGGGTGTAGTGTGTTTCTACAGGGTGTAGGGTGTTTCTACAGGGTGTAGGGTGTTTCTACAGGGTGTAGTGTGTTTCTACAGGATGTAGGGTGTTTCTACAGGGTGTAGGGTGTTTCTACAGGGTGTAGGGTGTTACTACAGGGTACAGGGTGTAGGGTGTTTCTACAGGGTGTAGGGTGTTTCTACAGGGTGTAGTGTGTTTCTACAGTGTGTAGGGTGTTTCTACAGGGTGTAGGGTGTTTCTACAGGGTGTAGGGTGTTTCTACAGGGTGTAGTGCGTAGGGTGTTTCTACAGGGTGTAGGTTGTTTCTACAGGGTGTAGGGTGTAGTGTGTTTCTACAGGGTGAAGGGTGTTTCTCCAGGGTGTAGGGTGTTTCTACATGGTGTAGGGTGTTTCTACAGGGTGTAGTGTGTAGTGTGTTTCTACAGGATGTAGTGTGTTTCTACAGGGTGTAGGGTGTTTCTACAGGGTGTAGTGTGTGTTTCTACAGGGTGTAGGGTGTTTCTACAGGGTGTAGGGTGTTTCTACAGGGTGTAGTGTGTTTCTACAGGATGTAGGGTGTTTCTACAGGGTGTAGGGTGTTTCTACAGGGTGTAGGGTGTTTCAGGGTACAGGGTGTAGGGTGTTTCTACAGGGTGTAGTGTGTTTCTACAGGGTGTAGTGTGTTTCTACAGGGTGTAGGGTGTTTCTACAGTGTGTAGGGTGTTTCTACAGGGTGTAGGGTGTTTCTACAGGGTGTAGTGCATAGGGTGTTTCTACAGGGTGTAGGTTGTTTTCAGGGTGTAGGGTGTAGTGTGTTTCTACAGGGTGAAGGGTGTTTCTCCAGGGTGTAGGGTGTTTCTACATGGTGTAGGGTGTTTCTACAGGGTGTAGTGTGTAGTGTGTTTCTACAGGATGTAGTGTGTTTCTACAGGGTGTAGGGTGTTTCTACAGGGTGTAGTGTGTAGTGTGTTACTACAGGGTGTAGGGTGTTTCTACAGGGTGTAGGGTGTTACTACAGGGTACAGGGTGTAGGGTGTTTCTACAGTGTGTAGGGTGTTTCTACAGGGTGTAGGGTGTTTCTACAGGGTGTAGTGTGTTTCTACAGGGTGTAGGGTGTTTCTACAGTGTGTAGGGTGTTTCTACAGGGTGTAGGGTGTTTCTACATGGTGTAGTGCGTAGGGTGTTTCTACAGGGTGTAGGTTGTTTCTACAGGGTGTAGGGTGTAGGGTGTTTCTACAGGGTGAAGGGTGTTTCTACAGGGTGTAGGGTGTTTCTACAGGTTGTAGTGTGTTTCTACAGGGTGTAGGGTGTTTCTACAGGGTGTAGGGTGTAGTGTGTTTCTACAGGGTGAAGGGTGTTTCTACAGGGTGTAGGGTGTTTCTACAGGGTGTAGGGTGTTTACAGGGTGTAGGGTGTTTCTACAGGGTGAAGGTGTGTTTCTACAGGGTGTAGGGTGTTTCTACAGGGTGTAGTGTGTTTCTACAGGGTGTAGGGTGTTTCTACAGGGTGTAGGGTGTAGGGTGTTTCTACAGGGTGTAGGGTGTTTCTACAGGGTGTTGTGTGTTTCTACAGTGTGTAGTGTGTCTCTACAGGGTGTAGTGTGTTTCTACAGGGTGTAGTGTGTTTCTACAGGGTGTAGGGTGTTTCTAGAGGGTGTAGGGTGTTTCTACAGGGTGTTGGGTGTTTCTACAGGGTGTAGGGTGTTTCTACAGGGTGTCGTGTGTTTCTACAGGGTGTAGGGTGTTTCTACAAGGTGTAGGGTGTAGGGTGTTTCTACAGGGTGTAGGGTGTTTCTACAGGGTGTCGTGTGTTTCTACAGGGTGTAGGGTGTTTCTACAGGGTGTAGTGTGTTTCTACAGGGTGTAGGGTGTTTCCACAGGGTGTAGGGTGTTTATACAGGGTGTAGGGTGTTTCTACAGGGTGTAGGGTGGTTCTACAGGGTGAAGGGTGTTTCTACAGGGTGTAGGGTGTTTCTACAGGGTGTAGGGTGTAGTGTGTTTCTACAGGGTGTAGGGTGTTTCTACAGGGTGTAGGGTGTTTCTACAAGGTGTAGGGTGTAGGGTGTTTCTACAGGGTGTAGGGTGTTTCTACAGGGTGTCGTGTGTTTCTACAGGGTGTAGGGTGTTTCTAGGGTGTAGTGTGTTTCTACAGGGTGTAAGGTGTTTCCACAGGGTGTAGGGTGTTTCTACAGGGTGTAGGGTGTTTCTACAGGGTGTAGGGTGGTTCTACAGGGTGAAGGGTGTTTCTACAGGGTGTAGGGTGTTTCTACAGGGTGTAGGGTGTAGTGTGTTTCTACAGGGTGTAGGGTGTTTCTACAGGGTGTAGGGTGTTTCTACAGGGTGTAGTGTGTTTCTACAGGGTGTAGTGTGTTTCTACAGGTGGTGTGTAGTGTAGTGTGTTTCTACAGGGTGTAGGGTGTTTCTACAGGGTGTAGGGTGTTTCTACAGTGTGTAGGTGTTTCTACAGGGTGTAGTGTGTTTCTACAGGGTGTAGGGGTGTTTCTACAGGGTGTAGGGTGTTTCTACAGGGTGTAGGGTGTTTCTACAGGTGTGTGCGTAGGGTGTTTCTACAGGGTGTATGTTTCTACAGGGTGTAGGGTGTAGGGTGTTTCTACAGGGTGTCGGGTGTTTCTACAGGGTGTAGGGTGTTTCTACAGGGTGTCGTGTGTTTCTACAGGGTGAAGGGTGTTTCTCCAGGGTGTAGGGTGTTTCTACATGGTGTAGGGTGTTTCTACAGGGTGTAGTGTGTAGTGTGTTTCTACAGGATGTAGTGTGTTTCTACAGGGTGTAGGGTGTTTCTACAGGGTGTAGTGTGTAGTGTGTTACTACAGGGTGTAGGGTGTTTCTACAGGGTGTAGGGTGTTACTACAGGGTACAGGGTGTAGGGTGTTTCTACAGGGTGTAGGGTGTTTCTACAGGGTGTAGTGCGTAGGGTGTTTCTACAGGGTGTAGGTTGTTTCTACAGGGTGTAGGGTGTAGGGTGTTTCTACAGGGTGAAGGGTGTTTCTACAGGGTGTAGTGTAGGGTGTTTCTACAGGGTGTAGGGTGTTTCTACAGGGTGTAGGGTTTAGTGTGTTTCTACAGGGTGAAGGGTGTTTCTACAGGGTGTAGGGTGTTTCTACAGGGTGTAGGGGGTTTCTACAGGGTGTAGGGTGTTTCTACAGGGTGTAGTGCGTAGGGTGTTTCTACAGGGTGTAGGTTGTTTCTACAGGGTGTAGGGTGTAGGGTGTTTCTACAGGGTGAAGGGTGTTTCTACAGGGTGTAGTGTAGTGTGTTTCTACAGGGTGTAGTGTGTTTCTACAGGGTGTAGGGTGTTTCTACAGGGTGTAGTGTGTAGTGTGTTACTACAGGGTGTAGTGTGTTTCTACAGGGTGTAGGGTGTTTCTACAGGGTGTAGGGTGTTTCTACAGGGTGTAGTGTGTTTCTACAGGATGTAGGGTGTTTCTACAGGGTGTAGGGTGTTTCTACAGGGTGTAGGGTGTTACTACAGGGTACAGGGTGTAGGGTGTTTCTACAGGGTGTAGGGTGTTTCTACAGGGTGTAGTGTGTTTCTACAGTGTGTAGGGTGTTTCTACAGGGTGTAGGGTGTTTCTACAGGGTGTAGGGTGTTTCTACAGGGTGGTGCGTAGGGTGTTTCTACAGGGTGTAGGTTGTTTCTACAGGGTGTAGGGTGTAGTGTGTTTCTACAGGGTGAAGGGTGTTTCTCCAGGGTGTAGGGTGTTTCTACATGGTGTAGGGTGTTTCTACAGGGTGTAGTGTGTAGTGTGTTTCTACAGGATGTAGTGTGTTTCTACAGGGTGTAGGGTGTTTCTACAGGGTGTAGTGTGTTTCTACAGGGTGTAGGGTGTTTCTACAGGGTGTAGGGTGTTTCTACAGGGTGTAGTGTGTTTCTACAGGATGTAGGGTGTTTCTACAGGGTGTAGGGTGTTTCTACAGGGTGTAGGGTGTTACTACAGGGTACAGGGTGTAGGGTGTTTCTACAGGGTGTAGTGTGTTTCTACAGGGTGTAGTGTGTTTCTACAGGGTGTAGGGTGTTTCTACAGTGTGTAGGGTGTTTCTACAGGGTGTAGGGTGTTTCTACAGGGTGTAGTGCATAGGGTGTTTCTACAGGGTGTAGGTTGTTTCTACAGGGTGTAGGGTGTAGTGTGTTTCTACAGGGTGAAGGGTGTTTCTCCAGGGTGTAGGGTGTTTCTACATGGTGTAGGGTGTTTCTACAGGGTGTAGTGTGTAGTGTGTTTCTACAGGATGTAGTGTGTTTCTACAGGGTGTAGGGTGTTTCTACAGGGTGTAGTGTGTAGTGTGTTACTACAGGGTGTAGGGTGTTTCTACAGGGTGTAGGGTGTTACTACAGGGTACAGGGTGTAGGGTGTTTCTACAGTGTGTAGGGTGTTTCTACAGGGTGTAGGGTGTTTCTACAGGGTGTAGTGTGTTTCTACAGGGTGTAGGGTGTTTCTACAGTGTGTAGGGTGTTTCTACAGGGTGTAGGGTGTTTCTACATGGTGTAGTGCGTAGGGTGTTTCTACAGGGTGTAGGTTGTTTCTACAGGGTGTAGGGTGTAGGGTGTTTCTACAGGGTGAAGGGTGTTTCTACAGGGTGTAGGGTGTTTCTACAGGTTGTAGTGTGTTTCTACAGGGTGTAGGGTGTTTCTACAGGGTGTAGGGTGTAGTGTGTTTCTACAGGGTGAAGGGTGTTTCTACAGGGTGTAGGGTGTTTCTACAGGGTGTGGGTGTTTCTACAGGGTGTAGGGTGTTTCTACAGGGTGTAGGGTGTTTCTACAGGGTGTAGGGTGTGTGTTTCTACAGGGTGTAGGGTGTTTCTACAGGGTGTAGTGTGTTTCTACAGGGTGTAGGGTGTTTCTACAGGGTGTAGTGTGTTTCTACAGGGTGTAGTGTGTTTCTACAGGGTGTAGTGTGTTTCTACAGGGTGTAGGGTGTTTCTAGAGGTGTAGGGTGTTTCTACAGGGTGTTGGGTGTTTCTACAGGGTGTAGGGTGTTTCTACAGGGTGTCGTGTGTTTCTACAGGGTGTAGGGTGTTTCTACAGGGTGTAGGGTGTAGGGTGTTTCTACAGGGTGTAGGGTGTTTCTACAGGTGTTTCTACAGGGTGTGGGTGTTTTCAGGGTGTAGTGTGTTTCTACAGGGTGTAGGGTGTTTCCACAGGGTGTAGGGTGTTTATACAGGGTGTAGGGTGTTTCTACAGGGTGTAGGGTGGTTCTACAGGGTGAAGGGTGTTTCTACAGGGTGTAGGGTGTTTCTACAGGGTGTAGGGTGTAGTGTGTTTCTACAGGGTGTAGGGTGTTTCTACAGGGTGTAGGGTGTTTCTACAAGGTGTAGGGTGTAGGGTGTTTCTACAGGGTGTAGGGTGTTTCTACAGGGTGTCGTGTGTTTCTACAGGGTGTAGGGTGTTTCTACAGGGTGTAGTGTGTTTCTACAGGGTGTAGGGTGTTTCCACAGGGTGTAGGGTGTTTATACAGGGTGTAGGGTGTTTCTACAGGGTGTAGGGTGGTTCTACAGGGTGAAGGGTGTTTCTACAGGGTGTAGGGTGTTTCTACAGGGTGTAGGGTGTAGTGTGTTTCTACAGGGTGTAGGGTGTTTCTACAGGGTGTAGGGTGTTTCTACAGGGTGTAGTGTGTTTCTAGGGTGTAGTGTGTTTCTACAGGGTGTAGTGTGTAGTGTGTTACTACAGGGTGTAGGGTGTTTCTACAGGGTGTAGGGTGTTTCTACAGTGTGTAGGGTGTTTCTACAGGGTACAGGGTGTAGGGTGTTTCTACAGTGTGTAGGGTGTTTCTACAGGGTGTAGGGTGTTTCTACAGGGTGTAGTGCGTAGGGTGTTTCTACAGGGTGTAGGTTGTTTCTACAGGGTGTAGGGTGTAGGGTGTTTCTACAGGGTGTCGGGTGTTTCTACAGGGTGTAGGGTGTTTCTACAGGGTGTCGTGTGTTTCTACAGGGTGTAGGGTGTTTCTACAGGGTGTAGGGTGTAGGGTGTTTCTACAGGGTGTAGGGTGTTTCTACAGGGTGTAGTGTGTTTCTACAGGGTGTAGGGTGTTTCCACAGGGTGTAGTGTGTTTATACAGGGTGTTTCTACAGTGTGTAGGGTGGTTCTACAGGGTGAAGGGTGACAGGGTGTAGGGTGTTTCTACAGGGTGTAGGGTGTAGGGTGTTTCTACAGGGTGTAGGGTGTTTCTACAGGGTGTAGGGTGTTTCTACAGGGTGTAGTGTGTTTCTACAGGGTGTAGGGTGTTTCTACAGGGTGTAGTGTGTTTCTACAGAGTGTAGGGTGTTTCTACAGAGTGTAGGGTGTTTCTACAGGGTGTAGGGTGTAGGGTGTTTCTACAGGGTGTAGTGTGTAGTGTGTTTCTACAGGGTGTAGTGTGTTTCTACAGGGTGTAGGGTGTTTCTACAGGGTGTAGTGTGTAGTGTGTTACTACAGGGTGTAGTGTGTTTCTACAGGGTGTAGGGTGTTTCTACAGGGTGTAGGGTGTTTCTACAGGGTGTAGTGTGTTTCTACAGGATGTAGGGTGTTTCTACAGGGTGTAGGGTGTTTCTACAGGGTGTAGGGTGTTACTACAGAGTACAGGGTGTAGGGTGTTTCTACAGGGTGTAGGGTGTTTCTACAGGGTGTAGTGTGTTTCTACAGGGTGTAGGGTGTTTCTACAGGGTGTAGGGTGTTTCTACAGGTGTAGTGCGTGGGTGTTTCTACAGGGTGTGGGTTGTTTCTACAGGGTGTAGGGTGGGTGTTTCTACAGGGTGAGGGTGTTTCTACAGGGGTAGTGTGTTTCTACAGGCTACAGGGTGTAGGTGTTTCTACAGGTGTAGGGTTTAGTGTGTTTTACAGAGTGAAGGGTGTTTCTACAGGGTGTATGGTGTTTCCACAGGGTGTGTAGGGTGTTTCTACAGGGTGTAGTGTGTGTAGTGTGTTTCTACAGGGTGTAGTGTTTCTACAGGGTGTAGTGTGTAGTGTGTTACTACAGGGTGTAGTGTGTTTCTACAGGATGTAGGGTGTTTCTACAGGGTGTAGGGTGTTTCTACAGGGTGTAGGGTGTTACTACAGGGTACAGGGTGTAGGGTGTTTCTACAGTGTGTGTTTCACAGGGTGTTTCTACAGGGTGTAGTGCGTAGGGTGTTTCTACAGGGTGTAGGTTGTTTCTACAGGGTGTAGGGTGTAGGGTGTTTCTACAGGGTGTAGGGTGTTTCTACAGGGTGTAGGGTGTTTCTACAGGGTGTAGGGTGTTTATACAGGGTGTAGGGTGTACAGGGTGTAGGGTTTCTACAGGGTGAAGGGTGTTTCTACAGGGTGTAGGGTGTTTCTACAGGGTGTAGGGTGTAGTGTGTTTCTACAGGGTGTAGGGTTCTACAGGGTGTAGGGTGTACAGGGTGTAGTGTGTTTCTACAGGGTGAAGTGTGTTTCTACAGGTGTAGTGTGTAGTTTCTACAGGGTGTAGGGTGTTTCTACAGGGTGTAGGGTGTTTCTACAGTGTGTAGGGTGTTTCTACAGGGTGTAGTGTGTTTCTACAGGGTGTAGGGTGTTTCTACAGTGTGTAGGGTGTTTCTACAGGGTGTAGGGTGTTTCTACAGGGTGTAGTGTAGGGTGTTTCTACAGGGTGTATGTTTCTACAGGGTGTAGGGTGTAGGGTGTTTCTACAGGGTGTCGGGTGTTTCTACAGGGTGTAGGGTGTTTCTACAGGGTGTCGTGTGTTTCTACAGGGTGTAGGGTGTTTCTACAGGGTGTAGGGTGTGTGTTTCTACAGGGTGTAGGGTGTTTCTACAGGGTGTAGTGTGTTTCTACAGGGTGTAGGGTGTTTCTACAGGGTGTAGTGTGTGTTTATACAGGTGTTTCTACAGTGTAGGGTGTTTCTACAGGGTGAAGTGTTTTCTACAGGGTGTAGGGTGTTTCCACAGGGTGTAGGGTGTAGGGTGTTTCTACAGGGTGTAGGGTGTTTCTACAGGGTGAAGGTGTTTCTACAGGGTGTAGTGTGTTTCTACAGGGTGTAGGGTGTTTCTACAGGGTGTAGTGTGTTTCTACAGAGTGTAGGGTGTTTCTACAGAGTGTAGGGTGTTTCTACAGGGTGTAGGGTGTAGGGTGTTTCTACAGGGTGTAGTGTGTAGTGTGTTTCTACAGGGTGTAGGGTGTTTCTACAGGGTGTAGTGTGTAGTGTGTTACTACAGGGTGTAGTGTGTTTCTACAGGGTGTAGGGTGTTTCTACAGGGTGTAGGGTGTTTCTACAGGGTGTAGTGTGTTTCTACAGGATGTAGGGTGTTTCTACAGGGTGTAGGGTGTTTCTACAGGGTGTAGGGTGTTACTACAGAGTACAGGGTGTAGGGTGTTTCTACAGGGTGTAGGGTGTTTCTACAGGGTGTAGTGTGTTTCTACAGGGTGTAGGGTGTTTCTACAGGGTGTAGGGTGTTTCTACAGGGTGTAGTGCGTAGGGTGTTTCTACAGGGTGTAGGTTGTTTCTACAGGGTGTAGGGTGTAGGGTGTTTCTACAGGGTGAAGGGTGTTTCTACAGGGTGTAGTGTGTTTCTACAGGCTACAGGGTGTAGGGTGTTTCTACAGGGTGTAGGGTTTAGTGTGTTTCTACAGAGTGAAGGGTGTTTCTACAGGGTGTATGGTGTTTCTACAGGGTGTAGGGTGTTTCTACAGGGTGTAGTGTGTAGTGTGTTTCTACAGGGTGTAGTGTGTTTCTACAGGGTGTAGGGTGTTTCTACAGGGTGTAGTGTGTAGTGTGTTACTACAGGGTGTAGTGTGTTTCTACAGGATGTAGGGTGTTTCTACAGGGTGTAGGGTGTTTCTACAGGGTGTAGGGTGTTACTACAGGGTACAGGGTGTAGGGTGTTTCTACAGTGTGTAGGGTGTTTCTACAGGGTGTAGGGTGTTTCTACAGGGTGTAGTGCGTAGGGTGTTTCTACAGGGTGTAGGTTGTTTCTACAGGGTGTAGGGTGTTTCTACAGGGTGTAGGGTGTTTCTACAGGGTGTAGGGTGTTTCTACAGGGTGTAGTGTGTTTCTACAGGGTGTACGGTGTTTCTACAGGGTGTAGTATGTTTCTACAGAGTGTAGGGTGTTTCTACAGAGTGTAGGGTGTTTCTACAGGGTGTAGGGTGTAGGGTGTTTCTACAGGGTGTAGTGTGTAGTGTGTTTCTACAGGGTGTAGTGTGTTTCTACAGGGTGTAGGGTGTTTCTACAGGGTGTAGTGTGTAGTGTGTTACTACAGGGTGTAGTGTGTTTCTACAGGGTGTAGGGTGTTTCTACAGGGTGTAGTGTGTTTCTACAGGATGTAGGGTGTTTCTACAGGTGTAGGGTGTTTCTACAGGGTGTAGGGTGTTACTACAGAGTACAGGGTGTAGGGTGTTTCTACAGGGTGTAGGTTGTTTCTACAGGGTGTAGTGTGTTTCTACAGGGTGTAGGGTGTTTCTACAGGGTGTAGGGTGTTTCTACAGGGTGTAGTGCGTAGGGTGTTTCTACAGGGTGTAGGTTGTTTCTACAGGGTGTAGGGTGTAGGGTGTTTCTACAGGGTGAAGGGTGTTTCTACAGGGTGTAGTGTGTTTCTACAGGGTGTAGGGTGTTTCTACAGGGTGTAGGGTGTTTCTACAGGGTGAAGGGTGTTTCTACAGGGTGTAGGGTGTTTCTACAGGGTGTAGGGTGTTTCTACAGGGTGTAGTGTGTAGTGTGTTTCTACAGGGTGTAGTGTGTTTCTACAGGGTGTAGGGTGTTTCTACAGGTGTAGTGTGTAGTTCTACAGGGTGTAGTGTGTTTCTACAGGGTGTAGGGTGTTTCTACAGGGTGTAGTGTGTTTCTACAGGATGTAGGGTGTTTCTACAGGGTGTAGGGTGTTTCTACAGGGTGTAGGGTGTTACTACAGGGTACAGGGTGTAGGGTGTTTCTACAGGGTGTAGGGTGTTTCTACAGGGTGTAGTGTGTTTCTACAGGGTGTAGGGTGTTTCTACAGAGTGTAGGGTGTTTCTACAGGGTGTAGGGTGTAGGGTGTTTCTACAGGGTGTAGTGTGTAGTGTGTTTCTACAGGGTGTAGTGTGTTTCTACAGGGTGTAGGGTGTTTCTACAGGGTGTAGTGTGTAGTGTGTTACTACAGGGTGTAGTGTGTTTCTACGGGGTGTAGGGTGTTTCTACAGGGTGTAGTGTGTTTCTACAGGATGTAGGGTGTTTCTACAGGGTGTAGGGTGTTTCTACAGGGTGTAGGGTGTTACTACAGAGTACAGGGTGTAGGGTGTTTCTACAGGGTGTAGGGTGTTTCTACAGGGTGTAGTGTGTTTCTACAGGGTGTAGGGTGTTTCTACAGGGTGTAGGGTGTTTCTACAGGGTGTAGTGCGTAGGGTGTTTCTACAGGGTGTAGGTTGTTTCTACAGGGTGTAGGGTGTAGGGTGTTTCTACAGGGTGAAGGGTGTTTCTACAGGGTGTAGTGTGTTTCTACAGGGTGTAGGGTGTTTCTACAGGGTGAAGGGTGTTTCTACAGGGTGTAGGGTGTTTCTACAGGGTGTAGGGTGTTTCTACAGGGTGTAGTGTGTAGTGTGTTTCTACAGGGTGTAGTGTGTTTCTACAGGGTGTAGGGTGTTTCTACAGGGTGTAGTGTGTAGTGTGTTACTACAGGGTGTAGTGTGTTTCTACAGGGTGTAGGGTGTTTCTACAGGGTGTAGTGTGTTTCTACAGGATGTAGGGTGTTTCTACAGGGTGTAGGGTGTTTCTACAGGGTGTAGGGTGTTACTACAGGGTACAGGGTGTAGGGTGTTTCTACAGGGTGTAGGGTGTTTCTACAGGGTGTAGTGTGTTTCTACAGGGTGTAGGGTGTTTCTACAGCGTGTAGGGTGTTTCTACAGGGTGTAGGGTGTTTCTACAGGGTGTAGGGTGTTTCTACAGGGTGTAGTGCGTAGGGTGTTTCTACAGGGTGTAGGTTGTTTCTACAGGGTGTAGGGTGTAGGGTGTTTCTACAGGGTGAAGGGTGTTTCTACAGGGTGTAGTGTGTTTCTACAGGGTGTAGGGTGTTTCTACAGGGTGTAGGGTGTTTCTACAGGGTGTAGGGTGTAGTGTGTTTCTACAGGGTGAAGGGTGTTTCTACAGGGTGTAGGGTGTTTCTACATGGTGTAGGGTGTTTCTACAGGGTGTAGTGTGTAGTGTGTTTCTACAGGGTGTAGTGTGTTTCACAGGTGTAGGGTGTTTCTACAGGGTGTAGTGTGAGTGTGTTACTACAGGGTGCAGGGGTGTTTCTACAGGGTGTAGGGTGTTACTACAGGGTACAGGGTGTAGGGTGTTTCTACAGTGTGTAGGGTGTTTCTACAGGGTGTAGTGTGTTTCTACAGGGTGTAGGGTGTTTCTACAGTGTGTAGGGTGTTTCTACAGGGTGTAGGGTGTTTCTACATGGTGTAGTGCGTAGGGTGTTTCTACAGGGTGTAGGTTGTTTCTACAAGGTGTAGGGTGTAGGGTGTTTCTACAGGGTGAAGGGTGTTTCTACAGGGTGTAGGGTGTTTCTACAGGTTGTAGTGTGTTTCTACAGGGTGTAGGGTGTTTCTACAGGGTGTAGGGTGTAGTGTGTTTCTACAGGGTGAAGGGTGTTTCTACAGGGTGTAGGGTGTTTCTACAGGGTGTCGGGTGTTTCTACAGGGTGTAGGGTGTTTCTACAGGGTGTCGTGTGTTTCTACAGGGTGTAGGGTGTTTCTACAGGGTGTAGTGTGTTTCTACAGGGTGTAGGGTGTTTCTACAGGGTGTAGGGTGTAGGGTGTTTCTACAGGGTGTAGGGTGTTTCTACAGGGTGTTGTGTGTTTCTACAGTGTGTAGTGTGTCTCTACAGGGTGTAGTGTGTTTCTACAGGGTGTAGTGTGTTTCTACAGGGTGTAGGGTGTTTCTAGAGGGTGTAGGGTGTTTCTACAGGGTGTTGGGTGTTTCTACAGGGTGTAGGGTGTTTCTACAGGGTGTCGTGTGTTTCTACAGGGTGTAGGGTGTTTCTACAAGGTGTAGGGTGTAGGGTGTTTCTACAGGGTGTAGGGTGTTTCTACAGGGTGTCGTGTGTTTCTACAGGGTGTAGGGTGTTTCTACAGGGTGTAGTGTGTTTCTACAGGGTGTAGGGTGTTTCCACAGGGTGTAGTGTGTTTATAGAGGGTGTAGGGTGTTTCTACAGGGTGTAGGGTGGTTCTACAGGGTGAAGGGTGTTTCTACACGGTGTAGGGTGGTTCTACAGGGTGTAGTGTGTAGTGTGTTACTACAGGGTGTAGGGTGTTTCTACAGGGCGTAGGGTGTTACTACAGGGTACAGGGTGTAGGGTGTTTCTACAGTGTGTAGGGTGTTTCTACAGGGTGTAGGGTGTTTCTACAGGGTGTAGTGTGTTTCTACAGGGTGTAGGGTGTTTCTACAGTGTGTAGGGTGTTTCTACAGGGTGTAGGGTGTTTCTACAGGGTGTAGTGCGTAGGGTGTTTCTACAGGGTGTATGTTTCTACAGGGTGTAGGGTGTAGGGTGTTTCTACAGGGTGAAGGTGTTTCTACAGGGTGTAGGGTGTTTCTACAGGGTGTCGTGTGTTTCTACAGGGTGTAGGGTGTTTCTACAGGGTGTAGGGTGTAGGGTGTTTCTACAGGGTGTAGGGTGTTTCTACAGGGTGTAGTGTGTTTCTACAGGGTGTAGGGTGTTTCCACAGGGTGTAGTGTGTTTATACAGGGTGTAGGGTGTTTCTACAGTGTGTAGGGTGGTTCTACAGGGTGAAGGGTTTTTCTACAGGGTGTAGGGTGTTTCTACAGGGTGTAGGGTGTAGTGTGTTTCTACAGGGTGTAGGGTGTTTCTACAGGGTGTATGGTGTTTCTACAGGGTGTAGTGTGTTTCTACAGGGTGTAGTGTGTTTCTACAGGGTGTAGGGTGTTTCTACAGGGTATAGTGTGTTTCTACAGAGTGTAGGGTGTTTCTACAGAGTGTAGGGTGTTTCTACAGGGTGTAGGGTGTAGGGTGTTTCTACAGGGTGTAGTGTGTTTCTACAGGGTGTAGGGTGTTTCTACAGGGTGTAGGGTGTAGGGTGTTTCTACAGGGTGTAGTGTGTTTCTACAGGGTGTAGGGTGTTTCTACAGGATGTAGGGTGTTTCTACAGGGTGTAGGGTGTTTCTACAGTGTGTAGTGTATTTCTACAGGGTGTAGGGTGTTTCTACAGGGTGTAGGGTTTCTACAGGGTGTAGGGTGTTTCTACAGGGTGTAGTATGTTTCTACAGGGTGTAGTTTGTTTCTACAGGGTGTAGGGTGTTTCTACAGGGTGTAGGGTCGAATAGGGAAAAGTGTAGATACCTGCAAAGTGATGTACTTCTCCAGTGGGCTCTCCACTCTAGACATGTTCTCCTGTGGGGGGTCTTCACCACTCAGCAACAGCTTGCCTTTGAAGTTATGCACCACACACACCACCTAGAACACACAGTAGGGAGAGACAGGAGTTAAACACCACCCCACCTAGAACACACAGCAGAGAGACAGGATATATACACCACACTATCTAGAACACACAGCAGAGAGAGACAGGATATATACACCACACCACCTAGAACACACAGCAGAGAGAGACAGGAGATATACACCACACCATCTAGAACACACAGCAGGGAGAGACAGGAGTTATACACCACACCATCTAGAACACACAGCAGAGAGAGACAGGAGATATACACCACACCATCTAGAACACACAGCAGAGAGAGACAGGAGATATACACCACCTAGAACACACAGCAGAGAGACAGGATATATACACCACACCATCTAGAACACACAGCAGAGAGAGACAGGAGATATACACCACACCATCTAGAACACACAGCAGAGAGAGACAGGAGATATACACCACACCATCTAGAACACACAGCAGAGAGAGACAGGATATATACACCATCTAGAACACACAGCAGAGAGACAGGATATATACACCACACCATCTAGAACACACAGCAGAGAGAGACAGGATATATACACCATCTAGAACACACAGCAGAGAGAGACAGGATATATTTTCTGACCACCGTACGACCAGCTGGTAATAATTGTGACCTCTATCTGACCAGCTGGTAATAATTGTGATCTCTATCTGACCAGCTGGTAATAATTGTGATCTCTATCTGACCAGCTGGTCGTAATTGTGACCTCTATCTGACCAGCTGGTAATAATTGTAACCTCTATCTGACCAGCTGGTAATAATTGTGACCTCTATCTGACCAGCTGGTAATAATTGTGATCTCTATCTGACCAGCTGGTCGTAATTGTGACCTCTATCTGACCAGCTGGTAATAATTGTGACCTCTATCTGACCAGCTGGTAATAATTGTGCCCTCTATCTGACCAGCTGGTAATAATTGTGATCTCTATCTGACCAGCTGGTAATAATTGTGACCTCTATCTGACCAGTTGGTCATAATTGTGACCTCTATCTGACCAGTTGGTCATAATTGTGACCTCTATCTGACCAGCTGGTAATAATTGTGACCTCTATCTGACCAGGTGGTAATAATTGTGACCTCTATCTGACCAGTCGGTCATAATTGTGACAATTATATTATGTCCTATATTACTTAGCCTACTGGTCATAGTTAAGACCTCATCCTAACCTGGTAATGACCAGCTGAATACAGCATATTACCTACAGACAATAGCAGTTGGATACAGAAAACATTGTTCGTGGCATTTCTATCTGTTTCCATAGCAACTTTTTAAAGTTTAAATCTGCAAAATACGTCTTACATTTAAAATAGATCAAGCAATGACACAAACAAATCTACATCACACTGTTTTGCATATCTGATTATACAGACACAGAAAGACTGGGACACAGAAAGACTGGGACACAGAACAAATACAGGCAGATTTATTTAATTTGATTAATGATTAAAAAGAGTGGTGGGAGGGGTCAGATCCTCATCGAGGACCTCTGAACACAGAGGGGGCGATTCCGGAGCGTAGTGGCCATCTTGAAGAGTGGGAGGGGTCAGATCCTCATCGAGGACCTCTGAACACAGAGGGGGCGATCCCGGAGCGTAGTGGCCATCTTGAAGAGTGGGAGGGGTCAGATCCTCATCGAGGACCTCTGAACACAGAGGGGGCGATCCCGGAGCGTAGTGGCCATCTTGAAGAGTGGGAGGGGTCAGATCCTCATCGAGGACCTCTGAACACAGAGGGGGCGATCCCGGAGCGTAGTGGCCATCTTGAAGAGTGGGAGGGGTCAGATCCTCATCAAGGACCTCTGAACACAGAGGGGGCGATCCCGGAGCGTAGTGGCCATCTTGAAGAGTGGGAGGGGTCAGATCCTCATCAAGGACCTCTGAACACAGAGGGGGCGATCCCGGAGCGTAGTGGCCATCTTGAAGAGTGGGTGGGGTCAGATCCTCATCATGGACCTCTGAACACAGAGGGGTGATCCCGGAGCGTAGTGGCCATCTTGAAGAGTGGGAGGGGTCAGATCCTCATCGAGGACCTCTGAACACAGAGGGGGCGATCCCGGAGCGTAGTGGCCATCTTGAAGAGTGGGAGGGGTCAGATCCTCATCCAGGACCTCTGTACACAGAGGGGGCGATCCCGGAGCGTAGTGGCCATCTTGAAGAGTGGGTGGGGTCAGATCCTCATCAAGGACCTCTGAACACAGAGGGGGCGATCCCGGAGTGTAGTGGCCATCTTGACGAGTGGGAGGAGTCAGATCCTCATCAAGGACCTCTGAACACAGAGGGGGCGATCCCGGAGTGTAGTGGCCATCTTGAAGAGTGGGAGGTGTCAGATCTGCAATGAAGAGAATCAGAAAATTACAACTTTATCAATTAGAGATTTTAAAAGATAACTAGTACAGGACATTCCTGAAGAAACTTTGTGGACTCAAAGCATTTCCATGGAACTAGTTGACAAACCACCGTGGTTGTCAGGGGCATATTTTTAGGACTTTCCAGAGGGTCCGCAACACATCAACCTCCTGAGTTTTCTGGCTTTTCATGACACTTACTGTAAGAATAAAAAGAGAAGAAAATAAATGAACGATTGGCATAATGTGGACGTGCAGGACACGACTGAACAGTAACACACAGTGAAGTATCTTCAGTCAGAATCTAAAAGGGTTCTTCGGCTGTCCCCATAGGAGAACCGTTTTTGGTTCCAGGGAGAACCCTTTTTGGTTCCAGGGAGAACCCTTTTTGGTTCCAGGTAGAACACTTTTAGGTTCCAGGTAAAACACTTTTAGGTTCCAGGGAGAACCCTTTTTGGTTCCAGGTTGAACACTTTTTGGTTCCAGGTAGAACACTTTTTGGTTCCAGGTAGAACACTTTTTGGTTCCAGGTAGAACACTTTTTGGTTCCAGGTAGAACAATTTTTGGTTCCAGGGAGAACCCTTTTTGGTTCCAGGTAAAACACTTTTAGGTTCCAAGTACACTGAGTATACTAAAAACCTGCTCTTTCCATGACATAGACGGACCAGGTGAATCCAGGTGAAAGCTATGATCACTTATTGATGTCACTTGTTAAATCCACTTCAATCAGTGTAGATGAAAGGGAGACAGGTTAAAGAATGATTTTTAAGCCTTGAGACATGTATTGTGTATGTGTGCCATTCAGAGGGTGAATGGGCAAGACAAATGATTGAAGGGCCTTTGAATGGTGTATGGTAGTACGTGCCAGGCGCACCGGTTTGTGTCAAGAACTGCAACGCTGCTGAGTTTTTCACACTCAACAGTTTCCTGTGTGTATCAAGAATGGTCCACCACCCAAAGGACAACAAAGGACAACCAGGCAACTTGGCAAAACTGTGGGACACATTGGGGTCAACATGGGCCAGCATCCCTGTAGAACTCTTTCGATACCTTGTAGAGTTCATGCCCCGACAAATTCAGGCTGTTCAAAGGGCAAAAGGGGGTGCAACTCAATATTAGGATTGTGTTAATATTTGGTATACTCAGTGTAGATCCCTCTGTGGAAAGGGCTCTACATGGAACCCAAAATAGTTATACCTGGAACCAAGAGGGTTCTACGTGGAACCCAAAATTATTTTTCAAATGGTTCTCCTATGGGTACAGCCGATAAACGCTTTTAGGTTCTAGATAGCAGGCGTTTAAGATAAGGCAGTCATGGGCAGCTGAATAGTTTCCTGGGGAATCCAGTCTCAGTGAGACCTGATGCAGAGAGAAAAAGTGTAATGATCATCAGCATAGCTAGTACAAACCTAGCTCTTACCAACCTAGCTCCTACCAACCTAGCTCTTACCAACCTAGCTCCTACCAACCTTGCTCTTATCAACCTAGCTCTTATCAACCTAGCTCTTACCAACCTAGCTCTTATCAACCTAGCTCTTACCAACCTAGCTCTTACCAACCTAGCTCTTACCAACCTAGCTCTTATCAACCTAGCTCCTACCAACCTAGCTCTTACCAGCCTAGCTCTTACCAACCTAGCTCCTACCAACCTAGCTCTTACCAACCTAGCTCTTATCAACCTAGCTCTTACCAACCTAGCTCCTACCAACCTAGCTCTTACCAACCTAGCTCTTACGAACCTAGCTCTTACGAACCTAGCTCTTACCAACCTATCTCTTACCAAACTAGCTCTTACCAACCTATCTCTTACCAACCTAGCTCTTACCAACCTAGCTCTTACCAACCTAGCTCCTACCAACATAGCTCTTACAAACCTTGCTCTTATCAACCTAGCTCTTATCAACCTAGCTCTTACCAACCTAGCTCTTACCAACCTAGCTCCTACCAACCTAGCTCTTACCAACCTAGCTCTTACGAACCTAGCTCTTACGAACCTAGCTCTTACCAACCTATCTCTTACCAACCTAGCTCTTACCAACCTAGCTCTTACCAACCTAGCTCTTACCAACCTAGCTCCTACCAACATAGCTCTTACCAACCTAGCTCTTACCAACCTAGCTCTTACCAACCTAGCTCCTACCAACCTAGCTCTTACCAGCCTAGCTCTTACCAACCTAGCTCCTACCAACCTAGCTCTTACCAACCTAGCTCTTACCAACCTAGCTCTTACCAACCTAGCTCTTACCAACCTAGCTCCTACCAACCTAGCTCTTACCAACCTATCTCTTACCAACCTAGCTCTTATCATCCTAGCTCTTACCAACCTAGCTCCTACCAACCTAGCTCCTACCAACCTAGCTCTTATCAACCTAGCTCTTACCAACCTAGCTCCTACCAACCTAGCTCTTACCAGCCTAGCTCTTACCAACCTAGCTCCTACCAACCTAGCTCTTACCAACCTAGCTCTTACCAACCTAGCTCTTACCAACCTAGCTCTTACAAACCTAGCTCTTACCAACCTAGCTCTTACCAACCTAGCTCCTACCAACCTAGCTCTTACCAACCTATCTCTTACCAACCTAGCTCTTATCAACCTAGCTCTTACCAACCTAGCTCCTACCAACCTAGCTCCTACCAACCTAGCTCTTATCAACCTAGCTCTTACCAACCTAGCTCCTACCAACCTAGCTCTTACCAACCTAGCTCTTACGAACCTAGCTCTTACCAACCTAGCTCTTACCAACCTAGCTCTTATCAACCTAGCTCTTACCAACCTAGCTCTTATCAACCTAGCTCTTACCAACCTAGCTCTTACCAACCTAGCTCTTATCAACCTAGCTCTTACCAACCTAGCTCTTACCAACCTAGCTCTTACCAACCTTGCTCTTATCAACCTAGCTCTTACCAACCTATCGCTTACAAACCTAGCTCTTACAAACCTAGCTCTTACCAACCTAGCTCTTATCAACCTAGCTCTTACCAACCTAGCTCTTACAAACCTAGCTCTTACCAACCTAGCTCTTATCAACCTAGCTCTTACCAACCTAGCTCTTACCAACCTAGCTCTTATCAACCTAGCTCTTACCAACCTAGCTCCTACCAACCTAGCTCTTACCAACCTAGCTCCTATAAAGGATCAGTATCAAACAGAATAAAATGTAACATTTGTCAATGACTATGGATTTAAAGAGGGGTGGATCTGCTGTCTCCTTCACCTGGGATGTGGCAGAATAGGTCCCTGGTAACTGAGTCTGTGGCCAAGCACTGCGGTAGAGGCTATGCATCAGGTCATTGACATGTGTAAGGAACTGTAAAGACAGAGACATATCATGATTAACCATTACCTAAGGTCTTCACTAAGTTAGACTTAGACTAGCAAGTACATTAACTACAGTATGTTGCCACCCATCAATCTGGCAGTCAGAGGAGAGTGGGAGAGAGACAGAGAGAGAGAGAGAGAGAGAGAGAGAGAGAGAGAGAGAGAGACATAACATTTTTCCATTTCCATTTTTCCATTTCTTATTCATGATAACTTCTGAACTTCTGCCCTTTGTAGTTTCTCCTTCCTTCCATCCAATATAGAAGATTCCTGGAAGAAAAGAGAATCAAGAATTGAAAAGGGTAGATAAGAGTTGTAACATTAGAATGAGTGTTGAGGGGGAGTATGGATAGGCAAAATGTATTGTATTGTCAGAAATACACAAAAATACAAGGATCACTGATGATTCAAGAAAGACTTTACATCCATATTGTGCAAGTAAAAAAAATGTAGGCTAGCTTACAATGTCTCACACACACGGTTTCCTGTATTCACTAATCTCTCTCTCTGTCTCTCTCTCTCTCTCTCTATCTCTCTCTCTCTCTCTCTCTCTCTCTCTCTCTCTCTCTCTCTCTCTCTCTCTCTTTCTCTCTCTCTCTCTCTCTCTCTCTCTCTCTCTCTCTCTCTCTCTCTCATTAACTAAACAGATATCAAAACATTAGCTAGCTAGCTGCAAAAGGTACAAATGTAACTTTACCATGTCCAAGGAGGATTATAGGGCTAAACTCCACTCCATGATGTAGGACATTTATGATGAATTTCACCAACGACGTTGAACCCAGACCAGGATTTGTGGATTCTAGCCATGACTATCTAGCCATGACTACATCGATTCCCCCAAGGTCAATTCTTCAGAAAATGTCAATTATGAAACGTCCACTTTGTACCTATGTTTGTTCTCTGTAGTGCCTTTTTTGTTTGCTGAAATCGATACTTTTTCAATAAATGTTAATCAAATACAACCACAGATTGTTTTCTCATTGCTGTTGCTCTATTTGATTAACTTTTATAGAAAAAGCACACACGTACATTACCTTGGAACCCCGGGCTACAGGGCAAGATAGCTAACCACAGTCCAGCACTCCCAAAAAGCTAGGGCTGTTACAGTATTGTATGTTACTTAGTTATTGCAACATAGAGGACCATAGGCTGTGACACAGTGATGTCATAATGGTGTAGTGGAGGATGGTAGACTGTGACACAGTGATGTCATAATGGTGTAGTGGAGGATGGTAGACTGTGACACAGTGATGTCATAATGGTGTAGTGGAGGACCATAGACTGTGACACAGTGATGTCATAATGGTGTAGTGGAGGATGGTAGGCTGTGACACAGTGATGTCATAATGGTGTAGCGGAGGACCATAGACTGTGACACAGTGATGTCATAATGGTGTAGTGGAGGACGGTAGACTGTGACACAGTGATGTCATAGTGGTGTAGTGGAGGACGGTAGACTGTGACACAGTGATGTCATAATGGTGTAGTGGACTGTGACACAGTGATGTCATAGTGGTGTAGTGGACTGTGACACAGTGAAGTCATAGTGGTGTAGTGGACTGTGACACAGTGAAGTCATAGTGGTGTAGTGGACTGTGACACAGTGATGTCATAGTGGTGTAGTGGACTGTGACACAGTGATGTCATAGTGGTGTAGTGGACTGTGACACAGTGAAGTCATAGTGGTGTAGTGGACTGTGACACAGTGATGTCATAGTGGTGTAGTGCAGTGGTTCCTCTTGACCTTCTTGTTTAGACACATGTGCTTAAGGAAGACTAATTAGGTGACTTACTTCCAGACACTAAATCCCCATTTCCGCTGACACTTAAAATTAGGGTCAAATTCGAGCAGACTACGATGGAATTCTCAAATTCAATCTGGGTCGAGGGAAACCCGTACCAGCGCAGACCAGTTTCACAACTGGTGTCAGCACAATTAGAATTCGGGCTTGTGACACCGTTACTATGCAACCACCAAGCTGATCACTGCTGAATGCTGACACATCATTTAGCTAGCTCACCTGGGCTTGTTGTTGTTAGCTACAACATTGACAAGCACCACTGCAGTAGTCAAATATGACACAAATGCCCACCATAGCTAGATCCTGATGTTAAAATAGCAAATCAGAGTTGAAATAAGCTAGCTAGCTATGTCACATCAAACCCGTTGTCTGCTTTGCTTGGTTAGCTAGCTAGCTAATAGCCAGTGCCATGGAAAGTAAAGTGGGAATCTAGTTAGCTAGCCTGTTATGCTAGTGACAATGCTAACCATTTAGCTAGTTATTAACTAAAGTCAGCAAGCTAAATTCATGGCTCTAAATGTGGCTGGTACTGGCAGGAGTATGGGGTAACGTTAGTTACAGCATGGTGAGGGTGAATTACATTCTTCAACATCTTTTAGCAACATTAGTGAAGCCAGCTGCAGTCACATAATGGCTACCTCGCAACATAACATAATTTCACATTTCTGGAGGCCGTGGAAATTCAATTTGAGCTAGCCCACCAAGGACAGCCCAACCTGAGTTGACTTCTAAGTGCCAATGGAAACAGGGCTTAAGTAAAACCTTATTTAACCAAACGTTGTATAACCTAACCTTATACACTGAGTGTACAAAGCATTAAGGACACCTGCTCTTTCCATCACAGACTGAGCAGGTGAATGTTATGATCGCTTATTGATGTCATTTGTTAAATCGATGATGAAAGGGAGGAGCCAGGTTAAAGAAGGATTTTTAAGCCTTGAGACAATTGAGACATGGATTGTTTATCTGTGCCATTCAGAGGGTGAATGGGCAAGACACAATATTCAAAGTGCCTTTGAATGGGGTATGGTACTAGGTGCCAGGCGCACCGGTTTGAGTGTGTCAAGAACTGCAACGCTGCTGTTTTTTTTACACTCAACAGTTTCCCAACATGATACTGTGGGAAGCATTGGAGTCAACATTGGAAAGCATCCCTGTATAATGCTTTCGACACCTTGCAGAGTCCCTGCCCCAATGAATTGAGTCTGTTCTGAGGATAAAAGGGCGTGCGACCCAATATCCAATTTGTAAGTCGCTCTAGCGTCTGCTAAATGACTTAAATGTAAATGTAAATGTATTAGGAAGGTGTTCCTAATGTTTTATACACTCAGTGTATAAGCTTGCCTGCCCTAGATTCTCTGGCATCAGACATAGAAAGTACTATAGTCAATCAAATCATCAATCAACGTGAATCACAGACATCTTGTTAAAGGAACATCTGATGCTCAATCACATGCTCGAGCTCCAACCTTGGAACGGGTTAGTAGTAGCATCATAGCACATTCATCGACTAGAGTTCAATCGATCTAAACTTCTTTCACTTCAATGCAATACCGAGAGGCGTCAATGACGCTCTATATCAGGGTTCTCCAATAGGAGGCCCATCATGTTCCAGTTATTACTATAATCTTGTCATCCGATTTAAAGTGCCACCAGCCATGTTTTTAACTCGCACAAAGTTAGAATCCATTAGAATCCTCTTTGAAAGGTGCTTCATTTCAGCAGTGAGCAGTAACCACTAATAGCACTCAACAGTTTGGTGGGTTCAGCTTTAATGGTGCTGTGTCTCTTTAGAGTGAACATCCTACTCTCCTAGCCTAGCCCAGCCCTATTCATCTCAGCGTCCATGTGCTAGAGAGAGAAGAGGAGAGAGAAAAGAGAAAGAGAGAAGAGAGAAAAGGTGGGAGAGAAAGAAGAGGAGAGAGAGAGGGAGAGAAGAGAGAGACAGAAAAGAGGAGCGAGAGAGAGAGGATATAGAGAGAGACAGAGAGAGAGAATAGAGTGTGTGAGGAGAGAGACAGAGAGAGAGAGAGAGAGAGAGGATCTTGGATCTTATAGAGTTCAACTGAGGGGGAATGGGGTGGCTGCATCAACATTTGGTTTATCCCGTTCTGTGTACAGTACAGATATGGACAGGTCGATGGCTGGTTCAGACATCTGGGACCATCCAGCCTCATGAACATCCATTGGACTACAAAGCCAGAACCACACCCCTGGCCCAGTCACCTCCAGAGTGGGACAGGAGCACTAGGATGAAGAGTTACGATGTTGAGTGACAGTAGAAGTTTCCCCTATCTACAACAATGGTGTGCCTAAAGCTACAATATGGGTGGTCTGCTGTGGAGCTGATGAAGGGAGATGGACCTGGAGGAGTGAAGGGTGGTCTGCTGTGGAGTTGATGAAGGGAGATGGACCTGGAGGAGTGATGGGGTGGTCTGCTGTGGAGCTGATGAAGGGAGATGGACCTGGAGGAGTGATGGGTGGTCTGCTGTGGAGCTGATGAAGGGAGATGGACCTGGAGGAGTGAAGGGTGGTCTGCTGTGGAGTTGATGAAGGGAGATGGACCTGGAGGAGTGAAGGGTGGTCTGCTGTGGAGCTGATGAAGGGAGATGGACCTGGAGGAGTGAAGGGTGGTCTGCTGTGGAGCTGATGAAGGGAGATGGACCTGGAGGAGTGATGGGGTGGTCTGCTGTGGAGCTGATGAAGGGAGATGGACCTGGAGGAGTGATGGGGTGATCTGCTGTGGAGCTGATGAAGGGAGATGGACCTGGAGGAGTGAAGGGTGGTCTGCTGTGGAGTTGATGAAGGGAGATGGACCTGGAGGAGTGATGGGTGGTCTGCTGATGAAGGGAGATGGACCTGGAGGAGTGATGGGTGGTCTGCTGTGGAGCTGATGAAGGGAGCTGGACCTGGAGGAGAAAAGGGTGGTCTGCTGTGGAGTTGATGAAGGGAGATGGACCTGGAGGAGTGATTGGGTGGTCTGCTGTGGAGCTGATGAAGGGAGATGGACCTGGAGGAGTGATGGGGTGGTCTGCTGTGGAGCTGATGAAGGGAGATGGACCTGGAGGAGTGATGGGTGGTCTGCTGTGGAGCTGATGAAGGGAGATGGACCTGGAGGAGTGAAGGGTGGTCTGCTGTGGAGCTGATGAAGGGAGATGGACCTGGAGGAGTGAAGGGTGGTCTGCTGTGGAGCTGATGAAGGGAGATGGACCTGGAGGAGTGATGGGGTGGTCTGCTGTGGAGCTCATGAAGGGAGATGGACCTGGAGGAGTGAAGGGTGGTCTGCTGTGGAGCTGATGAAGGGAGATGGACCTGGAGGAGTGATGGGTGGTCTGCTGTGGAGCTGATGAAGGGAGAAGGACCTGGAGGAGTGATGGGGTGGTATGCTGATGAAGGGAGATGGACCTGGAGGAGTGATGGGTGGTCTGCTGTGGAGCTGATGAAGGGAGATGGACCTGGAGGAGTGAAGGGTGGTATGGAGCTGATGAAGGGAGATGGACCTGGAGGAGTGATGGGGTGGTCTGCTGATGAAGGGAGATGGACCTGGAGGAGTGATGGGTGGTCTGCTGTGGAGCTGATGAAGGGAGATGGACCTGGAGGAGTGATGGGGTGGTCTGCTGATGAAGGGAGATGGACCTGGAGGAGTGATGGGTGGTCTGCTGTGGAGCTGATGAAGGGAGATGGACCTGGAGGAGTGAAGGGTGGTATGGAGCTGATGAAGGGAGATGGACCTGGAGGAGTGATGGGGTGGTCTGCTGTGGAGCTCATGAAGGGAGATGGACCTGGAGGAGTGAAGGGTGGTCTGCTGTGGAGCTGATGAAGGGAGATGGACCTGGAGGAGTGATGGGTGGTCTGCTGTGGAGCTGATGAAGGGAGAAGGACCTGGAGGAGTGATGGGGTGGTATGCTGATGAAGGGAGATGGACCTGGAGGAGTGATGGGTGGTCTGCTGTGGAGCTGATGAAGGGAGATGGACCTGGAGGAGTGAAGGGTGGTATGGAGCTGATGAAGGGAGATGGACCTGGAGGAGTGATGGGGTGGTCTGCTGATGAAGGGAGATGGACCTGGAGGAGTGATGGGTGGTCTGCTGTGGAGCTGATGAAGGGAGATGGACCTGGAGGAGTGATGGGGTGGTCTGCTGATGAAGGGAGATGGACCTGGAGGAGTGATGGGTGGTCTGCTGTGGAGCTGATGAAGGGAGATGGACCTGGAGGAGTGAAGGGTGGTATGGAGCTGATGAAGGGAGATGGACCTGGAGGAGTGATGGGGTGGTCTGCTGATGAAGGGAGATGGACCTGGAGGAGTGATGGGTGGTCTGCTGTGGAGCTGATGAAGGGAGATGGACCTGGAGGAGTGATGGGGTGGTCTGCTGATGAAGGGAGATGGACCTGGAGGAGTGATGGGTGGTCTGCTGTGGAGCTGATGAAGGGAGATGGACCTGGAGGAGTGATGGGGTGGTCTGCTGTGGAGCTGATGAAGAGAGATGGACCTGGAGGAGTGATGGGTGGTCTGCTGTGGAGCTGATGAAGGGAGATGGACCTGGAGGAGTGAAGGGTGGTCTGCTGTGGAGCTGATGAAGGGAGATGGACCTGGAGGAGTGATGGGGTGGTCTGCTGATGAAGGGAGATGGAACTGGAGGAGTGATGGGGTGGTCTGCTGTGGAGCTGATGAAGGGAGATGGACCTGGAGGAGTGATGGGGTGGTCTGGAGCTGATGAAGGAGATGGATGGAAGGGTGGTCCTGTGGAGCTGATGAAGGGAGATGGTGAGTGGGTGGTCTGCTGTGGAGCTGATGAAGGGAGATGGACCTGGAGGAGTGATGGGTGGTCTGCTGTGGAGCTGAGGGAGATGGACCTGGAGGAGTGAAGGGTGGTCTGCTGATGAAGGGAGATGGGAGGAGTGCTGAGTGATGGGGTGGTCTGCTGATGAAGGGAGATGGACCTGGAGGAGTGATGGGTGGTCTGCTGTGGAGCTGATGAAGGGAGATGGACCTGGAGGAGTGATGGGGTGGTCTGCTGTGGAGCTGATGAAGGGAGATGGACCTGGAGGAGTGATGGGTGGTCTGCTGTGGAGCTGATGAAGGGAGATGGACCTGGAGGAGTGATGGGTGGTCTGCTGTGGAGCTGATGAAGATAGATGGACCTGGAGGAGAGAAGGGTGAGCTGATGCTGTGGAGTTGATGAAGGGAGATGGACCTGGAGGAGTGATGGGGTGGTCTGCTGTGGAGCTGATGAAGGGAGATGGACCTGGAGGAGTGATAGGGTGGTCTGCTGATGAAGGGAGATGGACCTGGAGGAGTGATGGGGTGGTCTGCTGTGGAGCTGATGAAGGGAGATGGACCTGGAGGAGTGATGGGGTGGTCTGCTGTGGAGCTGATGAAGGGAGATGGACCTGGAGGAGTGAAGGGTGGTCTGCTGTGGAGCTGATGAAGGGAGATGGACCTGGAGGAGTGAAGGGTGGTCTGCTGTGGAGCTGATGAAGGGAGATGGACCTGGAGGAGTGATGGGGTGGTCTGCTGTGGAGCTGATGAAGGGAGATGGACCTGGAGGAGTGAAGGGTGGTCTGCTGTGGAGCTGATGAAGGGAGAAGGACCTGGAGGAGTGATGGGGTGGTCTGCTGATGAAGGGAGATGGACCTGGAGGAGTGATGGGTGGTCTGCTGTGGAGCTGATGAAGGGAGATGGACCTGGAGGAGTGAAGGGTGGTCTGCTGTGGAGTTGATGAAGGGAGATGGACCTGGAGGAGTGATGGGTGGTCTGCTGATGAAGGGAGATGGACCTGGAGGAGTGATGGGTGGTCTGCTGTGGAGTTGATGAAGGGAGATGGACCTGGAGGAGTGATGGGTGGTCTGCTGTGGAGTTGATGAAGGGAGATGGACCTGGAGGAGTGATGGGTGGTCTGCTGTGGAGTTGATGAAGGGAGATGGACCTGGAGGAGTGAAGGGTGGTCTGCTGTGGAGCTGATGAAGGGAGATGGACCTGGAGGAGTGAAGGGTGGTCTGCTGTGGAGTTGATGAAGGGAGATGGACCTGGAGGAGTGATGGGTGGTCTGCTGTGGAGCTGATGAAGGGAGATGGACCTGGAGGAGTGAAGGGTGGTCTGCTGTGGAGTTGATGAAGGGAGATGGACCTGGAGGAGTGATGGGTGGTCTGCTGTGGAGCTGATGAAGGGAGATGGACCTGGAGGAGAAAAGGGTGGTCTGCTGTGGAGTTGATGAAGGGAGTTGGACCTAGAGGAGTGATGGGGTGGTCTGCTGTGGAGCTGATGAAGGGAGATGGACCTGGAGGAGTGATGGGGTGGTCTGCTGTGGAGCTGATGAAGGGAGATGGACCTGGAGGAGTGATGGGTGGTCTGCTGTGGAGCTGATGAAGGGAGATGGACCTGGAGGAGTGATGGAGTTGATGAAGGGAGATGCTGTGGGTGGTCTGCTGATGAAGGAGATGGACCTGGATGGGTGGTCTGCTGTGGGAGTGAAGGGTGGTGGTCTGCTGTGGAGTTGATGAAGGGAGATGGACCTGGAGGAGTGATGGGTGGTCTGCTGTGGAGTTGATGAAGGGAGATGGACCTGGAGGAGTGATGGGTGGTCTGCTGTGGAGCTGATGAAGGAGATGGACCTGGAGGAGTGATGGGGTGGTCTGCTGTGGAGTTGATGAAGGGAGATGGACCTGGAGGAGTGAAGGGTGGTCTGCTGTGGAGCTGATGAAGGGAGATGGACCTGGAGGAGTGAAGGGTGGTCTGCTGTGGAGCTGATGAAGGAGATGGACCTGGAGGAGTGATGGGTGGTCTGCTGTGGAGCTGATGAAGGGAGATGGACCTGGAGGAGTGATGGGGTGGTCTGCTGTGGAGCTGATGAAGGAGGGATGGGGTGGACCTGGAGCTGATGAAGGAAGATGGGGTGGTCTGGAGCTGATGAAGGGAGATGGACCTGGAGGAGTGATGGGTGGTCTGCTGTGGAGCTGATGAAGGGAGATGGACCTGGAGGAGTGAAGGGTGGTCTGCTGTGGAGCTGATGAAGGGAGATGGACCTGGAAGGGAGAGTGATGGGTGGTCTGCTGTGGAGCTGATGAAGGGAGATGGACCTGGAGGAGTGATGGGTGGTCTGCTGTGGAGCTGATGAAGGGAGATGGACCTGGAGGAGTGAAGGGTGGTCTGCTGTGGAGTTGATGAAGGGAGATGGACCTGGAGGAGTGATGGGTGGTCTGCTGTGGAGCTGATGAAGGGAGATGGACCTGGAGGAGTGATGGGTGGTCTGCTGTGGAGCTGATGAAGGGAGATGGACCTGGAGAGTGAATGGGTGGTCTGCTGTGGAGCTGATGAAGGGAGATGGACCTGGACCTGGAAGGAGTGACCTGGAGGGGTGGTCTGCTGTGGAGCTGATGAAGGGAGATGGACCTGGAGGAGTGAGGGTGGTCTGCTGTGGAGCTGATGAAGGAGACCTGGAGGGTGGTCTGCTGTGGAGCTGATGGAGGAGTGATGGGGTGGTCTGCTGTGATGAAGGGAGATGGCTGATGAATGGGAGATGGACCTGGAGGAGTGATGGGTGGTCTGCTGTGGAGCTGATGAAGGGAGTTGGACCTAGAGGAGTGATGGGGTGGTCTGCTGTGGAGCTGATGAAGGGAGATGGACCTGGAGGAGTGATGGGGTGGTCTGCTGTGGAGCTGATGAAGGAAGATGGAAACGGACGAGTGATGGGGTGGTCTGCTGTGGAGCTGATGAAGGGAGATGGACCTGGAGGAGTGATGGGGTGGTCTGCTGTGGAGCTGATGAAGGGAGATGGACCTGGAGGAGTGAAGGGTGGTCTGCTGTGGAGCTGATGAAGGGAGATGGACCTGGAGGAGTGATGAAGGGGTGGTCTGCTGTGGAGCTGATGAAGGAGATGGATGGACTGTGGAGCTGGGAGGAGTGAAGGGTGGTCTGCTGTGGAGCTGATGAAGGGAGATGGACCTGGAGGAGTGAAGGGTGGTCTGCTGTGGAGCTGATGAAGGGAGATGGACCTGGAGGAGTGATGGGTGGTCTGCTGATGAAGGGGAGCTGATGAAGGAGATGGACCTTGGAGGAGTGAAGGGTGGTATGCTATGGAGCTGATGAAGGGAGATGGACCTGGAGGAGTGATGGGGTGGTCTGCTGATGAAGGGAGATGGACCTGGAGGAGTGATGGGTGGTCTGCTGTGGAGCTGATGAAGGGAGATGGACCTGGAGGAGTGATGGGGTGGTCTGCTGATGAAGGGAGATGGACCTGGAGGAGTGATGGGTGTTCTGCTGTGGAGCTGATGATGGGAGATGGACCTGGAGGAGTAATGGGTGGTCTGCTGTGGAGCTGATGAAGGGAGATGGACCTGGAGGAGTGAAGGTTGGTCTGCTGTGGAGCTGATGAAGGGAGATGGACCTGGAGGAGAAAAGGGTCGTCTGCTGTGGAGTTGATGAAGGGAGATGGACCTGGAGGAGTGATGGGTGGTCTGCTGATGAAGGGAGATGGACCTGGAGGAGTGATGGGTGGTCTGCTGTGGAGCTGATGAAGGGAGATGGACTTGGAGGAGTGAAGGGTGGTATGCTATGGAGCTGATGAAGGGAGATGGACCTGGAGGAGTGATGGGGTGGTCTGCTGATGAAGGGAGATGGACCTGGAGGAGTGATGGGTGGTCTGCTGTGGAGCTGATGAAGGGAGATGGACCTGGAGGAGTGATGGGGTGGTCTGCTGATGAAGGGAGATGGACCTGGAGGAGTAATGGGTGGTCTGCTGTGGAGCTGATGAAGGGAGATGGACCTGGAGGAGAAAAGGGTCGTCTGCTGTGGAGTTGATGAAGGGAGATGGACCTGGAGGAGTGATGGGTGGTCTGCTGTGGAGCTGATGAAGGGAGATGGACCTGGAGGAGTGAAGGGTGGTCTGCTGTGGAGCTGATGAAGGGAGATGGACCTGGAGGAGTGATGGGGTGGTCTGCTGATGAAGGGAGATGGACCTGGTGGAGTGATGGGTGGTCTGCTGTGGAGCTGATGAAGGGAGATGGACCTGGAGGAGTGAAGGGTGGTCTGCTGTGGAGCTGATGAAGGGAGATGGACCTGGAGGAGTGATGGGGTGGTCTGCTGTGGAGCTGATGAAGGGAGATGGACCTGGAGGAGTGATGGGTGGTCTGCTGTGGAGCTGATGAAGGGAGATGGACCTGGAGGAGTGAAGGTTGGTCTGCTGTGGAGCTGATGAAGGGAGATGGACCTGGAGGAGAAAAGGGTCGTCTGCTGTGGAGTTGATGAAGGGAGATGGACCTGGAGGAGTGATGGGTGGTCTGCTGTGGAGCTGATGAAGGGAGATGGACCTGGAGGAGTGAAGGGTGGTCTGCTGTGGAGCTGATGAAGGGAGATGGACCTGGAGGAGTGATGGGGTGGTCTGCTGATGAAGGGAGATGGACCTGGTGGAGTGATGGGTGGTCTGCTGTGGAGCTGATGAAGGGAGATGGACCTGGAGGAGTGAAGGGTGGTCTGCTGTGGAGCTGATGAAGGGAGATGGACCTGGAGGAGTGATGGGGTGGTCTGCTGTGGAGCTGATGAAGGGAGATGGACCTGGAGGAGTGATGGGGTGATCTGCTGTGGAGCTGATGAAGGGAGATGGACCTGAAGGAGTGATGGGTGGTCTGCTGTGGAGCTGATGAAGGGAGATGGACCTGGAGGAGTGATGGGGTGGTCTGCTGTGGGGCTGATGAAGGGAGATGGACCTGGAAAAGTGATGGGGTGATCTGCTGTGGAGCTGATGAAGGGAGATGGACCTGGAGGAGTGATGGGGTGGTCTGCTGTGGAGTTGATGAAGGGAGATGGACCTGGAGGAGTGATGGGGTGGTCTGCTGTGGGGCTGATGAAGGGAGATGGACCTGGAGGAGTGATGGGTGGTCTGCCGATGAAGGTAGGTGGACCTGGAGGAGTGAAGGCTGTGTGAGGCAGGAAGGTAGGATGAGGACAGACAGGTACTTGGGTCCAGAGTTGTGGATAGCTTGATAGGTAGAATGAGGACAGACAGGTACTCGGGTCCAGAGTTGTGGATAGCTTGATAGGTAGAATGAGGACAGACAGGTACTCGGGTCCAGAGTTGTGGATAACTTGGTAGGTAGGATGAGGACAGACAGGTACTTGGGTCCAGAGTTGTGGATAGCTTGATAGGTAGAATGAGGACAGACAGGTACTCGGGTCCAGAGTTGTGGATAGCTTGGTAGGTAAGATGAGGACAGACAGGTACTTGGCTCCAGAGTTGTGGATTACTTGGTAGGTAGGAACCAGGATTTTAAAGTCAATGTGTGAGCATATGGGGAGCCAATGGAGGTTGAACAGCACTGGAGGTATTTATTTTATTTTAATTTTTACCTTTATTTAACCAGGCAGGTCAGTTAAGAACACATTCTTATTTTCAATGACGGCCTGGGAACAGTGGGTTAACTGCCTGTTCAGGGGCAGAACGACAGATTTGTACCTTGTCAGCTCGGGGGTTTGAACTCGCAACCTTCCGATTACTAGTCCAACGCTCTAACCACTAGGCTACGCTGCCGTATGTGCTCACAGGGGGAGGTGTGGTTGAGGACAAGTGCAGCACAGTTCGGGACATATCTTAGGCTTCTTGTGCCAACTAACAAGGCATTACAATAGTCCAGACGGCATGGTATAAAGTCACACAGCTGCAGGCTGTGACAGCATAAGTCGTAACCTGGCAATGTTAGATGGAAAAATACAACTTTGATCACACTTTTGATGTGGGCCTCAAACGAGAGTTGACTGTCAAATATCCTACCCATGTTGAGAACCTACCTGGAGGGGAGGACCTTTGACACCATCTGTATTGAGTCTGTAGCTGCTGAACCTCCCTGGAAGGGAAGGACCTTGACACCATCAGTATTGAGTCTGTAGCTCTGAACCTCCCTGGAAGGGAAGGACCTTGACACCATCAGTATTGAGTCTGTAGCTCTGAACCTCCCTGGAAGGGAAGGACCTTGACACCATCAGTATTGAGTCTGTAGCTGCTGAACCTCCCTGAAGGGGAAGACCTTGACACCATCAGTATTGAGTCTGTAGCTGCCGAACCTCCCTGGAAGGGAAGGACCTTGACACCATCAGTATTGAGTCTGTAGCTGCTGAACCTCCCTGGAAGGGAAGGACCTTGACACCATCAGTATTGAGTCTGTAGCTCTGAACCTCCCTGGAAGGGAAGGACCTTGACACCATCAGTATTGAGTCTGTAGCTGCTGAACCTCCCTGAAGGGGAAGACCTTGACACCATCAGTATTGAGTCTGTAGCTGCTGAACCTCCCTGGAAGGGAAGACCTTGACACCATCAGTATTGAGTCTGAAGCTGCTGAACCTCCCTGAAGGAGGTATACTCTGTATACTTCTGGCCCTTCTTTTGACATTGTGTTAACAACCCTCCAGGCAAGCCACAATGCCATACAACTCTCCTTCCGTGGCCTCCAATTGCTCTTAAATTCAAGTAAAACTAAATGCATGCTCTTCAACCGATCACTACCTGCACCTACCCGCCTGTCCAACATCACTACTCTGGACGGCTCAAACAACTACCTCTTTCCCAACTGTATTTAATTTATTTATTTATTTTGCTCCTTTGCACCCCATTATTTTTATTTCTACTTTGCACATTCTTCCATTGCAAAACTACCATTCCAGTGTTTTACTTGCTATATTGTATTTACTTTGCCACCATGGCCTTTTTTGCCTTTACCTCCCTTCTCACCTCATTTGCTCACATTGTATATAGACTTGTTTATACTGTATTATTGACTGTATGTTTGTTTTACTCCACGTGTAACTCTGTGTCGTTGTATCTGTCGAACTGCTTTGCTTTATCTTGGCCAGGTCGCAATTGTAAATGAGAACTTGTTCTCAACTTGCCTACCTGGTTAAATAAAGGTCAAATAAAAAAATAAAAAATAAAAAAGGGGAAGACCTTGACACCATCAGTATTGAGTCTGTAGCTGCTGAACCTCCCTGGAAGGGAAGGACCTTGACACCATCAATATTAAGGCTGTCACTGCTGCTGTTGTTACTGATGGTGCCAGTGCCAATCAGTGCAACCCGTGTCTTTTGCAGTTTAACTGCAGGAAACTGCATAGGATGTCCTGTAGGCAGCTAACAGGGAGTGCAGTCAGTGTCAGTGTTTGTGAATGCCGCACAGCTGAGTGTCAATAGCATTTAAAGTTAAAGCTCAGTTCGTGTTTCCTCATTATGTTTCCCAGTGGCAGCATGTAGATACAAGACAATAGTGGCCCTAGGACCAAGCCTTGCGGGACACCCCTGGTGGACCACCACCAGGGAATAGGCTGTCATTTTGAACACAACCCATAGCGATGCCGATCCAGGTTCTACAACAAAAGTGGTACGGTGTCCAAATTACGACAGCGTCAGAATCACAAGGAGTTGGTGAACGAGGCTGTCCAAAATATGCACACTGTACATTGTGAGGATTGTGATGCTGCTGCAGGACAGGTTCTTACCAGGAAAGTGGCGATGGCCACTCCTATGATGAATCCAGCGATGACGTCAGACCAGTGGTTCCGGTACTCAGCCACTCTGTTGAGTCCCGTGAGGAAAGCCAGATACATCAGACCCAGGGACAGCACAGGCTTGGCTAGCCGCGTTCCTTTGACTTCCACTGTACATGTGATGTAACTCTAGAAGATAGTAATGAACATACGGTTATTTCCTCACATCTCAGTGGATCTCTTTTATTACATTTGTGAGAAAAAATCAACAGAAATCAACAATGAACATGCTGTTATCTCCTCACATCCCTGTTCTGACTTGCTGGATATAAACCCATCCTGTAAAGAGGTCAATAAGGTCATATCTGTGCTGAGAGGGTATACCACGTTGTGTGGTTTCGTTGAATTACCTCTATTAGTTTGTCCATACCATCAAAGAGTGGACTGACTTTCAATGGGAACACTGAGAAACGAGGTCAGATCTACTGTGCAGCATACAATGATTGTCTTATTGAGATTCTGAAAAAGGTCTGCGAGCCAAGAATTTGATAATGCTGTGATAATGTTACCAGCAGTCTGGGATAATGCTAGCAGCAGCCTGTGATAATGTTACCAACAGCGTGTGATACTCCTAGCACCAGCCTGGGATAATGTCACCGACAGCCTGGGATAATGTTAGTACCAGTCTGGGATAATGTTACCAACATTCTGGGATAATGCTAGCACCAGCCTGGGATAATGTTACCAGCAGCCTGGGATAACGCAAGCACAAGCCTGGGATAATGCCATCACCAGTCTGGGATAATGCTAGCACCAGTCTGGGATAATGCTAGCACCAAACTCAGCCTGTGACAATGCTAGCACCAGCTTGGGATAATGCTACCAACAGCCAGTGATAATGTTACCCGCATCATGTGATAATGCTAGCACCAGCACCAGCCTGTGATAATGCTGAAGACAATGAGGGTATAACAGGAATTTTAAAAAAGAAGTATTGTCACAAACATTGGATAGGTGCAGTGAAATGTGTTGTTTAACACTAGTTTTACAGTAGCATGCATCAAGCTTTACAGTAGCATGCTAACCACTAAACAACTACCTGTTTGACTGTAGCAAGCTAACTTGCACTTACTGCTAATAAACAATGTGCTTTAAAATAGCTTGCTAACTGGTACTAAAAAACAATGTGCTTTACAGTAGTATGCTAATACCTCTAACCGCTACAAAACAATCTTCTTTAACATAGTATACTAATAACGCTAACTGCTACAAAACAATATTCTTTAACATAGCATGCTAATACCGCTAACCGCTACAAAACAATGGCCCTGCTAACTGACCTACATGCTGTAAAGGTCCAATCTATTATGTGGATCAAGGGGGAGGAAGAAGAGTCTACAAAAAAAATATCCCTTTTGGTAATCAATCAGACACTCGAACCCGTCAGAGATTGATGACTTAAAAACCTCTCTAGGCTAGGGGGCGGTATTTTCACATCCGGATGAAAAGTGTGCCCAAAGTAAACTGCCTGCTACTCAGGCCCAGAAGCTAGGATATGCATATTGTATTTTCGTCCGGTATTGAAAGCAGTTTATCCCGTCTTAAATTTGATTGATTATTTAGGTTAAAAAATACCTAAAGTTGTATTAGGAAAGTTGTTTGAAATGTTCGGATCAAGTTTACAGGTAACTAATATGAGATATTTTGTAGTCACGTTGCGCGAGTTGGAACCAGTGTTTTTCTGGATCAAACGCGCCAAATAAATGGACATTTAGGAGATATAGCGACGGAATTAATCGAACAAAAGGACCATTTGTGATGTTTATGACACATATTAGACTGCTAACAGAAGAAGCTCTTCAAAGGTAAGGCATTTATGGCTATTTCTGAGTTTTGTGTCACGCCTGGCAGGATGATGTTTGTTTGATGGGGTGCTGTCCTCAGATAATCGCATGGTTTGCTTTTGCCGTAAAGCCTTTTTGAAATCTGACACCGTGGCTGGATTAACAAGAAGTTAAGCTTTATTTTGACATATTGCAAGTGTATTTTCAAGAATGTTAAATATTTACAATTCTGTAGTTTAAATTTGGCGCCCTGCACCTTCACTGGATGTTGGTCAGGAGGGACGGTAGCGTCCCATCTAGCCTAGAGAGGTTATTAGAGGTTATTAGAGGTTATTAGAGGTTATTATAAGATGGTTATTAGAGGTTATTATAAGATGGTTATTAAAGTTATTATAAGATGGTTATTAGAGGTTATTAGAGGTTATTAGAGGTTATTAGAGGTTATTATAAGATGGTCTCACACGTCACAGATAAAGACTTCTGACAGAGTTAGATCTGTGAAATGTAATCCCCCGTAGCTGTAGGGACGTTGGTCAGGAGGGACGGTAGCGTCCCATCTAGCCTAGAGAGGTCTGACAGAGTTAGATCTGTGAAATGTAATCCCCCGTAGCTGTAGGGACGTTGGTCAGAGGGGACGTCCCATCTTGGTCAGAGAGGGACGTAGCTGTAGGGACGTTGGTCAGGAGGGACGGTAGCCCCATCTAGCCTAGAGAGGTTATTAGAGGTTATTAGAGGTTATTAGATCTGTGAAATGTAATCCCCCGTAGCTGTAGGGACGTTGGTCAGGAGGGACGGTAGCGTCCCATCTAGCCTAGAGAGGTCTGACAGAGTTAGATCTGTGAAATGTAATCCCCCGTAGCTGTAGGGACGTTGGTCAGGAGGGACGGTAGCGTCCCATCTAGCCTAGAGAGGTTATTAGAGGTTATTAGAGGTTATTAGAGGTTATTAGATCTGTGAAATGTAATCCCCCTTAGCTGTAGGGAAGTTGGGAACCCTTTTGAAACACCCTGCCATCACACTGTGGTTCATATTCACACAGTGACTGTATGAGTGATGATCTGGGATCAGTTTTCCCTTTAAAATCATAGTGAATAGATCCCAGTAGTGGCTTGGTCTGTAATAGGCAGGGTATCCCCCCAAACGACCTGCAGTGGTGTAAAGTACTTTAAGTAAAAATACTTTAAAGTACTACTTAAGTTGTTATTTGGGGTATCTGTACTTTACTATTTATATTTTGGACAATTTTACTTCACTACATTCTGAAAGAAAATTATGTACTTTTTACTCCTTACATTTTCCCTGACACCCAAAAGTACTCTGTACATTTTGAATGCTTAGCAGGACAGGAAAAGTGTATAATTCACCCACTTATCAAGAGAACATCCCTGGTCATCCCTACTGCCTCTGATCTGTCAGACCCACTAAACACAAATGCCGTGACCATGATGGTTTGAGGGTCAGATTGGGAATTTAGCCAGGACACCAGGGTTAACACCCCTACTCTTACAATAAGTGCCATGAGATCTTTAATAACCTCAGAGAGTCAGGACACCCATTTAACGTCCCATCCGTAAGACAGCACCCTACACAGGGTTGCATTGGGAACTGGGATATTTTTTTAGACCAGGGGAAAGAGTGCCTCCTTCTGGCCCTCCAACACCACTTCCAGCAGCATCTGGTCTCCCACCCAGGAACTTACCAGGACCAACCCTGCTTAGCTTCAGAAGCAAGCCAGCAGTGGTATGCAGGGTGGTATGCTGCTGGCATAAAATTGTATCATCAACACGTTTGTCTGTTGTGATGTTGAATATATTAACCATGCCTGTGTCTAAAATGCACCTTATTTCCTGCAGAGTGCCCTGGTCAAAAGTAGTTTACTACCCATAATGCACTGGTCAAAGTAGTGCATTACCCATAGTGCCCTGGTCAAAAGTAGTTTACTACCCATAGTGCCCTGGTCAAAGTAGTGCATTACCCATAGTGCCCTGGTCAAAAGTAGTTTACTACCCATAGTGCCCTGGTCAAAAGTAGTTTACTACCCATAGTGCCCTGGTCAACAGAAGTGCATTACCCAGAGTGCCCTGGTCAACAGAAGTGCAACATAGTGCCCTGGTCAACAGAAGTGCATTACCCATAGTGCCCTGGTCAACAAAAGTGCATTACCCAGAGTGCCCTGGTCAAAAGTAGTTCACTACCCATAATGCACTGGTCAAAGTAGTCATTACCCATAATGCACTGGTCAAAGTAGTTTACTACCCATAGTGCCCTGGTCAAAATAAGTGCATTACCCAGAGTGCCCTTGTCAAAAGTAGTGCACTACCCAGAGTGCCCTTGTCAAAAGTAGTGCACTATATAGTGAATAAGGTTTCAGACAGCATCAGTCTGCTAACATTATTTTCCCAGTGCCTAATACTGTCCTCTCACCCTAAAATCATTCAACTAGCAAGCTTTCTAGAGTGAGTAGGGTGAATCAGCAGAAATCCTCTTTATGTAAAGTACCAGGCTTAGTCTGCTATGAGTCAGTGGAGAAGTTCCTTTTCATCGATGCCATAAAACTTAAATTAAACGTTGAGTCTCAAACAGCCGCCTGTCCCTTTTAATAGCTGGGCAACTGCACACCATTTCAGGAAATAAACACCTTTTTCAAATAAACACCCGGTCTAAATGAATTATTTACGAGGTTACCATGAATTGCCATGACTTGTTTACAAAGTTTAATGATTGATTTGTTACATTAAATAATTCAGTAATGACTCCGGGGGAAAACATGATGGCAATCATCCGTTTTTATCGCCAGTAAGAAACTGCTATCCATTAGCCGCTAACAGCTGACAACTGCTAGTTAACTGCCAAGCAAATAAAACTGTCAACTGTGGGAGTACAGACCCAAAGAAATTGGTTAACTCTAGTGGCGAAAGTAAGAACTGCTAAAAATGCACTGTTTTTTTGTTGTTTTTTACCTTTATTTAACCAGGCAAGTCAGTTATAAGAACAAATTCTTATTTTCAATGACAGCCTAGGAACAGTGGGTTAACTGCCTGTTCAGGGGCAGAACGACAGCTCGGGGGTTTGAAACCACATTTACATCAAACATTTTCATGCAGATGAATTGTCTGACGCAATGAAAATAAAAATAAAAATAACTGGGATGATGGAAACATGAAATGTGATTACAATTTCATAAATGCTGACAGAGAATTTGTTCGTTTGACATGGTGGGATCTGTTAGCGACTGTAAAATTAATTATGCGAGAAATTGGCGGTGGAAATGCCTTTTGATGCACAAATATTGATATAATTAACACAGTGGAGGCTCCTGAGGGGAAAACGGCTCACAACACTGGAACGGCAGCAAACACAGAGAAATCATTTGTTTTGAATGTATTTGATACCAGGGCACTATGGGTAGTACTCTACTTTTGACCAGTCCACTGATCTGACTACAGTCGGTAACACAAGCCCGTTCTCCCCAATTCATGTGTCATCAACCTCCTGTGAAGAGGAACATCATATGGAAGCAATAACATGTTGTTTAGTCCTCCCACTACGACTCAGGAAAGCATGTAGTTTATTAGGCTACAGATCTGTTGTGTGGTCCTCCCACTACGACTCAGGAAAGCATGTAGTTTATTAGGCTACAGATCTGTTGTGTGGTCCTCCCACTACGACTCAGGAAAGCATGTAGTTTATTAGGCTACAGATCTGTTGTGTGGTACGACTCAGGAAAGGTCAGATCTGTTGTGTGGTCCCACTACGACTCAGGAAAGCATGTAGTTTATTAGGCTACAGATCTGTCCTTACGACTCAGGAAAGCATGTGGTCAGATCTCCCCACTACGACTCAGGAAAGCATGTAGTTTATTAGGCTACAGATCTGTTGTGTGGTCCTCCCACTACGACTCCGGAAAGCATGTAGTTTATTAGGCTACAGATCTGTTGTGTGGTCCTCCCACTCACGAAACATCAGTTTATTAAAGATCATGTCCTCCCACTACAACTCAGGAAAGCATGTAGTTTATTAGGCTACAGATCTGTTGTGTGGTCCTCCCACTACGACTCAGGAAACCATGTAGTTTATTAGGCTACAGATGAAGTAAATGACAATGAACTTCACAGGGGGGGGTGAAAGGTCACGGTGATGAGCTTGATGTTCTTTTACCAGTAGATATCGAGGGTCTTATACTGGTGACATGACGATGGACGCTTTGGCTACCATTTAACAAAAACAAATTATATCGCTCTTATCCATAATAATCTCATAATGTAGGTAGGCTACCCGCACTGTAGAGCATCTGTGCCAAGGCTGTTGGCACATTCGTTATATAACTCAACAGTTTTTGTGACAAAAACATCAGTAGATTTTTTTTAAATGAGATGGAAACCCATTTAAAAAACGTTTTATTTTATTTTTTTATTCAGTACATGGGAATTTACCGGTAAAAGTCATGTTTATGTGCACTGTCTTCACGCGCAGTCTTCATCCATGTAAAGGTTTGCCTCCTCTTCCTCTGAATAGGAGAGGCGAGAAGGATCGGAGGACCAATATGTGGCGTGGTAAGTGTCCATGGTTCTTTTAATAAGAAATACTCAACATGAACACAACTGATGCAAAACAATTAACGTGAAAACCGAAACAGCCCTATGTGGTGCAGAAAACACAAAGACAGGAAACAACCACCCACAAAACCCAACAACAAACAGGCTACCTAAATATGGTTCCCAATCAGAGACAATGACTAACACCTGCCTCTGATTGAGAACCATATCAGGCCAAACAAAGAAATAGACAAACCAGACACACAACATAGAATGCCCACCCAGCTCACGTCCTGACCAACACTAAAACAAGGAAAACACAAAAGTATTATGGTCAGAACGTGACAATCCACATAAAGTCTGTTTGATGGAAACAAATCTCTGGTGGGAAAATGCGCATATTGATTTATGCAGAATTTAGAATATTCGTATGCAAATCTGTCGTCGCCAATGGAAACCAGTTATAGTGTGGAAATGATGACACAGTGCAGGAAATGTAGGAAATTGATTAAAATGATGGAAGTGAATGTAATTAAAAAAGAATAATGTTATGCAAATGTGCAAAAGCTCTGTGCATTAAGAAAATAGACGCCTGGCACAAATAGAAGCCTGTCACTAATAAAAGCCTGTTGTGTTCAGTGATTAACGGAAATAAACGGCCAGGCTGTTATTCAAAGTTTATCGAAATGAAAATCAAATCAATTTTATTGGTCACATACACGTGTTTAGCAGATGTTACAGTAATGCGAGTGTAGTGAAATGCTTGTGCTTCTAGTTCCGAAAGCGCAGCAACATCTAACAAGTAATATCTAACAGTTTCACAACATATATAACCCAAAATAGAGGAAAATGGAAGTAAGGAATGGATTAAGACGTGTCTGGCACCCTTTTCTCTGATCTACAGCAAACAGACAAACAGAATGCATTCAGTGGCCAAACAGGATATTCGTAGCCAAGATAGAAAAATACATCCAAGAATCAGTCAGCACTGTTTCAGTGTGTGTGCGTGTGCGTGTGCGTGCGCGTGCGCGTGCGTGCGTGCGTGTGTGTGTGTGTGTGCACTCAGAGCCTTTTACGTGTCATGTGGGCCTGGAGAAGCTAAACGTGTTCATGTTAATTTCTGGTCAATTACTGTGAGACCGACAGGCTTTTGCATGACAATAACCAAAGCTCCAGTCCTAAACAATGCAGAAAAAATAGATCTGCGTTCTGCGGAGCTTCATGGAAGAAATTTGATTTTTACAAAGTTACATATCAAATGTGAAATCTTCAACCAATTGTATCTCACCACCAGACACTCTTCAACTCGAATCCAGCGTCCAAAACGAAAACAAGATTTCCAGACACGAGAATTAAGCCCAAATCTGACAGGAATTGATGAATGGTTTATAAGGGATTTACACACTAACGGGATCTATTTAGCAGCGTTCTCCACATCTCGCCATAGCCATCAAAAGAAGCAGCTGAATAGCAGCACATTCAAGACCGGCATCTATTGGGCCAACTTACTAAGTCTTCAAGATCTGTTATAAAGGCCCTCATAGAATGTTCTAGATTTCCCAAGGATTTTTATTAATGTTTTACTTACTTTTCCTTTATTTAACTAGGCAAGTCAGTGACGGCCTGGGAACAGGGGGTTAACTGGTCTAGGAACAGTGGGTTAACTGGTCTAGGAACAGTGGGTTAACTGGTCTAGGAACAGGCTAACAGGTCTAGGAACAGTGGGTTAACTGGTCTAGGAACAGGCTAACAGGTCTAGGAAGAGTGGGTTAACTGGTCTAGGAACAGGCTAACAGGTCTAGGAACAGTGGGTTAACTGGTCTAGGAACAGGCTAACAGGTCTAGGAACAGTGGGTTAACTGGTCTAGGAACAGGCTAACAGGTCTAGGAACAGTGGGTTAACTGGTCTAGGAACAGTGGGTTAACTGGTCTAGGAACAGTGGGTTAACTGGTCTAGGAACAGTGGGTTAACTAGAACAGTGGGTTAACTGGCCTAGGAACAGTGGGTTAACTGGTCTAGGAACAGTGGGTTAACTGGTCTAGGAACAGTGGGTTAACTGGTCTAGGAACAGTGGGTTAACTGGCCTAGGAACAGTGGGTTAACTGGTCTAGGAACAGTGGGTTAACTGGTCTAGGAACAGTGGGTTAACTGGTCTAGGAACAGTGGGTTAACTGGTCTAGGAACAGTGGGTTAACTGGTCTAGGAACAGTGGGTTAACTGGTCTAGGAACAGTGGGTTAACTGGTCTAGGAACAGTGGGTTAACTGGTCTAGGAACAGTGGGGTTAACTGGTCTAGGAACAGTGGGTTAACTGGTCTAGGAACAGTGGGTTAACTGGTCTAGGAACAGTGGGTTAACTGGTCTAGGAACAGTGGGTTAACTGGTCTAGGAACAGTGGGTTAACTGGTCTAGGAACAGTGGGTTAACTGGTCTAGGAACAGTGGGTTAACTGGTCTAGGAACAGTGGGTTAACTGGTCTAGGAACAGTGGGTTAACTGGTCTAGGAACAGTGGGTTAACTGGTCTAGGAACAGTGGGTTAACTGGTCTAGGAACAGTGGGTTAACTGGTCTAGGAACAGTGGGTTAACTGGTCTAGGAACAGTGGGTTAACTGGTCTAGGAACAGTGGGTTAACTGGTCTAGGAACAGTGGGTTAACTGGTCTAGGAACAGTGGGTTAACTGGTCTAGGAACAGTAACTGGGGTTAACTGGTCTAGGAACAGTGGGTTAACTGGTCTAGGAACAGTGGGTTAACTGGTCTAGGAACAGTGGGTTAACTGCCTAGGAACAGTGGGTTAACTAGGAACAGTCTAGGAACAGTGGGTTAACTGGTCTAGGAACAGTGGGTTTGTCAGGAACAGTGGGTTTAACTGGTCTAGGAACAGTGGGTTAACTGGTCTAGGAACAGTGGGTTAACTGGTCTAGGAACAGTGGGTTAACTGGTCTAGGAACAGTGGGTTAACTGGTCTAGGAACAGTGGGTTAACTGGTCTAGGATCAGTAGGTTAACTGGTCTAGGAACAGTGGGTTAACTGGTCTAGGAACAGTGGGTTAACTGGTCTAAACAGTGGGTTAACTGGTCTAGGATCAGTGGGTTAACTGGTCTAGGAACAGTGGGTTAACTGGTCTAGGAACAGTGGGTCCACTGGTCTAACCAGTGGGTTAACTGTCTAGGAACAGTGGATTAACTGGTCTAGGAACAGTGGGTTAACTGGTCTAGGAACAGTGGGTTAACTGGTCTAGGAACAGTGGGTTAACTCTAGGAACAGTGGGTTAACTGTCTAGGAACAGTGGGTTAACCTCCACTGGTCTAACCACAGGCTACCCTGTTCAGGGGCAGAACTCAACCACCTTGTCAGCTTGGAGGTTTGAACCACCTACCGGGTTACTAGTCCAACGCTCTAACCACTAGGCTACCCTGTCGCCCTCCACTCTAACCACTAGGCTACCCTGTCGCCCTACACTCTAACCACTAGGCTACCCTGTCGCCCCCTCCACTCTAACCACTAGGCTACCCTGTCGCCCCTCCACTCTAACCACTAGGCTACCCTGTCGCCCCTCCACTCTAACCACTAGGCTACCCTGTCGCCCTCCACTCTAACCACTAGGCTACCCTGCCTCCCCTCCACTCTAACCACTAGGCTACCCTGCCTCCCTCCACTCTAACCACTAGGCTACCCTGTCGCCCCTCCACTCTAACCACTAGGCTACCCTGTCGCCCCTCCACTCTAACCACTAGGCTACCCTGCCGCCCTTCCACTCTAACCACTAGGCTACCCTGTCGCCCCCTCCACTCTAACCACTAGGCTACCTCCTGTCGCCCCCTCCACTCTAACCACTAGGCTACCCTGTCGCCCCTCCACTCTAACCACTAGGCTACCCTGTCGCCCCTCCACTCTAACCACTAGGCTACCCTGTCGCCCCTCCACTCTAACCACTGGGCTACCCTGTCGCCCCTCCACTCTAACCACTAGGCTACCCTGCCACCCCTCCACTCTAACCACTAGGCTACCCTGTCGCCCCTCCACTCTAACCACTAGGCTACCCTGCCGCCCCTCCACTCTAACCACTAGGCTACCCTGTCGCCCCTGTCTGTAATGTCAGAAATCCTACTATTCTGCACATATCATCAATATGGAACCACTCCAGTTACTTCATTCCGTTAGTCAGTAGTTGTAACACAGCCGACTCAATTACTGAACTTGTATCTTTGGTTCCTACTAATCTTTAGTTCCTACTCACCGCAAGATAGAAGGCTGCGTAGACACTGAGCGCTGCCTCTTTGGAGGGGAAGGTTTTGCGTGCGCGCAGGACATCCTCCTGGTTCCCTGTGCAGGCCTCCTGGTGACTGATGTAGATCAGGGCGTGCTGGCAGCCCAGGGCTGTGTAGTTGGGCTTACACACCGTCAGGAAGTGTGGGGCCAGATTCCCCGTCACCAGCTGTCCGGCGTTCACAAAGATGTCCACGGTGAACAGGCCGAACGTGTAGACGCCTGGATAGAGGGGAAGAGACACTGGTTAGACGCCTGGATAGAGGGGAAGAGACACTGGTTAGACGCCTGGATAGAGGGGAAGAGACACTGGTTAGACGCCTGGATAGAGGGGGGAGAGAGAAACTGGTTAGAGGGGGAGATAGACACTGGATAGAAGGGGAGAGAGACACTGGTTAGAGGGGGAGAGAGACACTGGATAGAGGGGAGAGAGAGACTGGTTAGAGAGGGGGAGAGACACTGGTTAGAGGGGGAGATAGACACTGGTTAGAGGGGAGATAGACACTGGTTAGAGGGGGAGATAGACAATGGTTAGAGGGGGAGATAGACACTGGTTAGAGGGGGAGATAGACACTGGATAGAGGGGGAGAGAGACACTGGTTAGAGGGGGAGATATACACTGGATAGACTGGGGGGAGAGAGACACTGGATAGAGGGGGAGATAGACATTGGATAGAGGGGGAGAGAGACATTGGTTAGAGGGGAGATAGACACTGGATAGAGGGGGAGATAGACACTGGTTAGAGGGGAGATAGACACTGGATAGAGGGGGAGATAGACACTTGTTAGAGGGGAGAGAGACACTGGTTAGAGGGGGAGATAGACACTGGTTAGAGGGGAGATAGACACTGGTTAGAGGGGAGATAGACACTGGTTAGAGGGGGAGATAGACACTGGATAGAGGGGAGATAGACACTGGTTAGAGGGGAGATAGACACTGGTTAGAGGGGAGATAGACACTGGATAGAGGGGGAGATAGACACTGGATAGAAGGGGAGATAGACACTGGATAGAGGGGGAGATAGACACTGGATAGAAGGGGAGATAGACACTGGATAGAAGGGGAGATAGACACTGGTTAGAGGGGAGATAGACACTGGATAGAAGGGGAGATAGACACTGGTTAGAGGGGGAGATAGACACTGGTTAGAGGGGAGATAGACACTGGATAGAGGGGGAGATAGACACTGGATAGAAGGGGAGATAGACACTGGATAGAGGGGGAGAGAGACACTGGATAGAAGGGGAGAGAGACACTGGATAGAAGGGGAGAGAGACACTGGATAGAGGGGAGATAGACACTGGATAGAAGGGGAGATAGACACTGGTTAGACCCCAATTCCCTGCATGCTACAAACAACCACGTCTGCCAAACATCAGCTAAATGACATTCTCCTCATGACAGCCCTGTTTCTGCATAAAGCAGTGTGAGGCTCAAACATACAGGACAGACACAGATCCTTCAATGTAACACTTTCCTCAATGGACATCTCATAGCTGGACACACACACACACGCACGCACGCACACACAAAAACACACACACACGCACGCACACACACGTGCACGCACACACACACACACATACACACACACGCGAACACACACGCGCACATACACACACAACGAACATGTGTCATAGAGACAAGATACGTGGAGACACAATGTCCATGACTGTTGCTCCTAAACCAACAAAGAGACCAGAGACCGTCTCCATGTGGTTAGATGAGCAACATGTTGTTTTCCTCAGAGGAGAGCACTGTAGCTCTGTGTCACGTTCTAACCGTTCAGAGACACACACACAAGGACACTCAAAGAGAAACACACAAAGACACACACACAGAGACACTCATAGACACACACAAATAAACACACAGAGACACTCACAGAGACACACACACAGACACACACAGAGACAATCACAGAGACACACACACAGACACACACACAGAGACACTCACAGACACACACACAGACACAAAGACACACACACAGAGACACTCACAGACACACACAAATAAACACACAGAGACACTCACAGACACACACCCAAATACACAGACAGAGAAACACCCAAATACACACACAGACACACAGCCAGAGACACACACAAAGACACTCACATACACACACACAGAGACACACACAAAGACACACACACAGAGCCACACATAGACACATAATAACACAGAGACACACAGACAGAGACACTCACAGACACACACACAGACACACACACAGACACACACACAGAGACACTCACAGAGACACACACACAGAGACACTCACAGAGACACAGACACACACACAGACACACACACAGACACACACAGAGACACACACACATACACACACACAGAGACACACACAGAGCCACACAGACATAACCAGACACATAATAACACAGAGACACAAAGACACACAGACAGAGACACACAGACACAAAGGCACACACATAACGACACAGAGACACACAGACAGAGACAAACAAACAGAGACAGACAAACAGAGACACACACAGAGACACAAAGACACACAGACAGAGACACACAGACACAAAGGCACACATAACGACACAGAGACACACAGACAGAGACAGACAAACAGAGACAGACAAACAGAGACACACAGAGACACAAAGACACACAGACAGAGACACACAGACACAAAGGCACACACATAACGACACAGAGACACACAGACAGAGACAGACAAACAGAGACAGACAAACAGAGACACACACAGAGACACAAAGACACACAGACAGAGACACACAGACACAAAGGCACACACATAACGACACAGAGACACACAGACAGAGACAGACAAACAGAGACAGACAAACAGAGACACACACAGAGACACAAAGACACACAGACAGAGACACACAGACACAAAGGCACACACATAACGACACAGAGACACACAGACAGAGACAGACAAACAGAGACAGACAAACAGAGACACACAGAGACACACAGACAGTGACACACAGACACAAAGCACACACATAACGACACAGAGACACACAGACAGAAAGACAATTTAAAGACACACACAGAGACACAAAGACATTTAATTACAGACACAAAGGTCTATGACACAGCACACAGACAAGACAAAAACCTTCAAATGACAAACAGAGAGACTTAACCACAGAGGATCATTAGACTCTTGTGAACAACAGCTTTGGATCAAATCACAAGCTCTTAGGCCTCTTAACTCTACCTACATGTACATACTACCTCAACTAACCGGTGCCCCAAACATTCACTCACCGGCTTAGCCTTCCCCCTGTAATTTAAGCCTCCACACATTTCTGAAATTATTTAATTACTCCATGTATATAGCAATCAATTGACCTGTCACCAGTACCCCCTGTATATAGTCTCCACATTGAGGACTGGTACCCCTGTACAATAGCCTCCACATTGACTCTGTACTGGTACCCCTGTATATAGTCTCCACATTGACGTACTGGTACCCCCTGTATATAGCCTCCACATTGACTCTGTACCCTGTATATAGCCTCACATTGACTCTGTACCAGTACCCCCTGTATATAGCCTCCACATTGACTCTGTACCAGTACCCCTGTATATAGTCTCCACATTGACTCTGTACCTGGTATCCCCTGTATATAGCCTCCACATTGACTCTGTACCTGGTACCCCCTGTATTTAGCCTCCACATTGACTCTGTACCAGTACCCCTGTATATAGTCTCCACATTGACTCTGTACTGGTACCCCCTGTATATAGCCTCCACATTGACTCTGTACTGGTACCCCCTGTATATAGCCTCCACATTGACTCTGTACCAGTACCCCTGTATATAGCCTCCACATTGACTCTGTACCGGTACCCCCTGTATATAGCCTCCACATTGACTCTGTACCAGTACCCCACTCTGTATATAGCCTCCACATTGACTCTGTACTGGTATCCCCTGTATATAGCCTCCACATTGACTCTGTACCAGTACCCCCTGTATATAGCCTCCACATTGACTCTGTACCAGTACCCCCTGTATATAGCCTCCACATTGACTCTGTACGTGTACCCCCTGTATATAGCCTCCACATTGACTCTGTACCGGTACCCCCTGTATATAGTCTCCACATTGACTCTGTACCGGTACCCCTGTATATAGCCTCCACATTGACTCTGTACCGGTACCCCCTGTATATGGTCTCCACATTGATGCTGTACCGGTACCCCCCTGTATATAGCCTCCACATTGACTCTGTACCGGTACCCCCTGTATATAGTCTCCACATTGACTCTGTACCAGTACCCCCTGTATATAGCCTCCACATTGACTCTGTACCGTAACACCCTGTATATAGCCTCCACATTGACTCTGTATATAGTCTCCACATTGACTCACCCCCTGTATATAGCCTCCACATTGACTCTGTACCAGTACCCCTGTATATAGCCTCCCCCTGTATGTAGCCTCCACATTGACTCTGTACCAGTACCCCCTGTATATAGCCTCCCCCTGTATATAGTCTCCACATTGACTCTGTACCGGTACCCCCTGTATATAGCCTCCACATTGACTCTGTACCGGTACATTACATTACATTTAAGTCATTTAGCAGTATATAGCCTCCACAGTGACTCTGTACTGGTACCCCCTGTATATAGCCTCCACATTGACTCTGTACCAGTACCCCCCTGTATATAGTCTCCACATTGACTCTGTACCGGTACCCCCCTGTATATAGCCTCCACATTGACTCTGTACCGGTACCCCTGTATATAGTCTCCACATTGACTCTGTACCGGTACACCCTGTATATAGCCTCCACATTGACTCTGTACCGGTACCCCCTGTATATAGCCTCCACATTGACTCTGTACCGGTACCCCCTGTATATAGGTTCCACATTGACTCTGTACCGGTACCCCCTGTATATAGCCTCCACATTGACTCTGTACCCTGGTCTCCACATTGACTCCCCCTGTATATAGTCTCCACATTGACTCTGTACCAGTACCCCTGTATTTAGCCTCCACATTGACTCTGTACCAGTACCCCTGTATATAGTCTCCACATTGACTCTGTACTGGTACCCCTGTATTTAGCCTCCACATTGACTCTGTACTGGTACCCCTGTATTTAGCCTCCACATTGACTCTGTACCGGTACCCCCTGTATATAGCCTCCACATTGACTCTGTACCGGTACCCCCTGTATATAGTCTCCACATTGACTCTGTACCAGTACCCCCCTGTATATAGCCTCCACATTGACTCTGTACCAGTACCCCTGTATATAGCCTCCACACTGACTCTGTACCAGTACCCCCTGTATATAGCCTCCACATTGATCTGACTCTGTATATAGCCTCCACATTGACTCTGTACCCCCCTGTATATAGCCTCCACATTGACTCTGTACCGGTACCCCCTGTATATAGCCTCCACATTGACTCTGTACCGGTACCCCCTGTATATAGCCTCCACATTGACTCTGTACCGTAACACCCTGTATATAGCCTCCACATTGACTCTGTACCGACACCCCCCTGTATATAGCCTCCACATTGACTCTGTACTGGTACCCCCTGTATATAGCCTCCACATTGACTCTGTACCAGTACCCCCCTGTATATAGTCTCCACATTGACTCTGTACCGGTACCCCCTGTATATAGCCTCCACATTGACTCTGTACCGGTACACCCTGTATATAGCCTCCACATTAACTCTGTACCGGTACCCCCTGTATATAGCCTCCGCATTGACTCTGTACCGGTACCCCCTGTATATAGGTTCCACATTGACTCTGTACCGGTACCCCCTGTATATAGCCTCCACATTGACTCTGTACCGGTACCCCCTGTATATAGTCTCCACATTGACTCTGTACCAGTACCCCCTGTATATAGCCTCCACATTGACTCTGTACCAGTACCCCCTGTATATAGCCTCCACATTGACTCTGTACCGTAACACCCTGTATATAGCCTCCACATTGACTCTGTACCGGTACCCCCTGTATATAGTCTCCACATTGACTCTGTACCGGTACACCCTGTATATAGCCTCCACATTGACTCTGTACCCACCCCCTGACTCTGTATAGTATCTCCACATTGACTCTGTACCGGTACCCCTGTATATAGCCTCCACATTGACTCTGTGACTGGTACCCCCTGTATATAGCCTCCACATTGACTCTGTACCGGTACCCCCCTGTATATAGTCTCCACATTGACTCTGTACCGGTACACCCTGTATATAGCCTCCACATTGACTCTGACTCTGTACTGGTACCCCTGTATATAGCCTCCACATTGACTCTGTACCAGTACCCCCTGTATATAGCCTCCACATTGACTCTGTACTGGTACCCCCTGTATATAGCCTCCACATTGACTCTGTACCAGTACCCCCTGTATATAGCCTCCACATTGACTCTGTACGTGTACCCCCTGTATATAGCCTCCACATTGACTCTGTACCGGTACCCCCCTGTATATAGCCTCCACATTGACTCTGTACCGGTACCCCCTGTATATAGTCTCCACATTGACTCTGTACCAGTACCCCCTGTATATAGCCTCCAAATTGACGCTGTACCAGTACCCCCTGTATATAGCCTCCACATTGACTCTGTACCGTAACACCCTGTATATAGCCTCCACATTGACTCTGTACCGGTACCCCCTGTATATAGCCTCCACATTGACTCTGTACTGGTACCCCCTGTATATAGACTCCACATTGACTCTGTACCGGTACCCCCTGTATATAGCCTCCACAGTGACTCTGTACTGCTACCCCCTGTATATAGCCTCCACATTGACTCTGTACCAGTACCCCCCTGTATATAGCCTCCACATTGACTCTGTACCGGTACCCCCTGTATATAGTCTCCACATTGACTCTGTACCAGTACCCCTGTATATAGCCTCCAAATTGACGCTGCATATAGCTCCCACATTGACCAGTACCCCCTGTATATAGCCTCCACATTGACTCTGTACCGTAACACCCTGTATATAGCCTCCACATTGACTCTGTACCGGTACCCCCTGTATATAGCCTCCACATTGACTCTGTACTGGTACCCCCTGTATATAGACTCCACATTGACTCTGTACCGGTACCCCCTGTATATAGCCTCCACAGTGACTCTGTACTGCTACCCCCTGTATATAGCCTCCACATTGACTCTGTACCAGTACCCCCCTGTATATAGCCTCCACATTGACTCTGTACCGGTACCCCCTGTATATAGTCTCCACATTGACTCTGTACCGGTACATCCTGTATATAGCCTCCACATTGACTCTGTACCGGTACCCCCTGTATATAGCCTCCACATTGACTCTGTACTGGTACCCCCTGTATATAGCCTCCACATTGACTCTGTACCGGTACCCCCTGTATATAGTCTCCACATTGACTCTGTACCAGTACCCCCTGTATATAGCCTCCACATTGACACTGTACCAGTACCCCCTGTATATAGCCTCCACATTGACTCTGTACCGTAACACCCTGTATATAGCCTCCACATTGACTCTGTACCGACACCCCCCTGTATATAGCCTCCACATTGACTCTGTACCGGTACCCCCTGTATATAGCCTCCACATTGACCCTGTACCGGTACCCCCTGTATATAGTCTCCACATTGACTCTGTACTGGTACCCCCTGTATAAAGCCTCCACATTGACTCTGTACCGGTACCCCCTGTATATAGTCTCCACATTGACTCTGTACCGGTACCCCCTGTGTATAGCCTCCACATTGACTCTGTACCGGTACCCCCTGTATATAGCCTCCACATTGACTCTGTACCGGTACCCCCTGTATATAGCCTCCACATTGACTCTGTACCGTAATACCCTGTATATAGCCTCCACATTGACTCTGTACCGGTACCCCCTCCACATTATATAGTTTCCACATTGACTCTGTACCGGTACACCCTGTATATAGCCTCCACATTGACTCTCTGTACCCGTAATACCCTGTATATAGCCTCCACATTGACTCTGTACTGGTACCCCCTGTATATAGCCTCCACATTGACTCTGTACTGGTACCCCCTGTATATAGCCTCCACATTGACTCTGTACCAGTACCCCCTGTATATAGTCTCCACATTGACTCTGTAGCCTCCACATTGGTACCCCCTGTATATAGTCTCCACATTGACTCTGTACCGTACCCCTGTACACCCTGTATATAGCCTCCACATTGACTCTGTACCGGTACCCCTGTATATAGCCTCCACATTGACTCTGTACCGGTACCCCCTGTATATAGCCTCCACATTGACTCTGTACCGGTACCCCTGTATATAGCCTCCACATTGACTCTGTACCGGTACCCCTGTATATAGTCTCCACATTGACTCTGTACCAGTACCCCCTGTATATAGCCTCCACATTGACACTGTACCAGTACCCCCTGTATATAGCCTCCACATTGACTCTGTACCGTAACACCCTGTATATAGCCTCCACATTGACTCTGTACCACACCCACTGTATATAGCCTCCACATTGACTCTGTACTGGTACCCCCTGTATATAGCCTCCACATTGACTCTGTACCGGTACCCCCTGTATATAGCCTCCACATTGACCCTGTACGGTACCCCTGTATATAGTCTCCACATTGACTCTGTACTGGTACCCCTGTATAAAGCATCCACATTGACTCTGTACCGGTACCCCTGTATATAGTCTCCACATTGACTCTGTACCCCCGTATATAGTACCCCTGTGTATAGCCTCCACATTGACTCTGTACCGGTACCCCCTGTATATAGCCTCCACATTGACTCTGTACCGGTACCCCCTGTATATAGCCTCCACATTGACTCTGTACCGTAATACCCTGTATATAGCCTCCACATTGACTCTGTACCGGTACCCCCTGTATATAGTTTCCACATTGACTCTGTACCGGTACACCCTGTATATAGCCTCCACATTGACTCTGTACCGTAATACCCTGTATATAGCCTCCACATTGACTCTGTACCGGTACCCCCTGTATATAGCCTCCACATTGACTCTGTACTGGTACCCCCCTGTATATAGTCTCCACATTGACTCTGTACCTGTACCCCCTGTATATAGCCTCCACATTGACTCTGTACTGGTACCCCCTGTATATAGTCTCCACATTGACTCTGTACCAGTACCCACTGTATATAGCCTCCACATTGACTCTGTACTGGTACCCCCTGTATATAGCCTCCACATTGACTCTGTACTGATACCCCCTGTATATAGCCTCCACATTGACTCTGTACTGGTACCCCATGTATATAGCCTCCACATTGACTCTGTACCGATACCCCTGTATATAGCCTCCACATTGACTCTGTACCAGTACCCCCTGTATATAGCCTCCACATTGACTCTGTACCAGTACCCCTGTATATAGTCTCCACATTGACTCTGTACTGGTACCCCATGTATATAGTCTCCACATTGACTCTGTACCGGTACCCCCTGTATATAGCCTCCACATTGACTCTGTACCGGTACCCCCTGTATATAGCCTCCACATTGACTCTGTACTGGTACCCCCCTGTATATAGTTTCCACATTGACTCTGTACTGTATACACCCTGTATATAGCCTCCACATTGACTCTGTACCGTATATAGCCTCCACATTGACTCTGTACTGGTACCCCCTGTATATAGTCTCCACATTGACTCTGTACCGGTACCCCTGTATATAGCCTCCACATTGACTCTGTACTGGTACCCCCTGTATATAGTCTCCACATTGACTCTGTACCTGTACCCCCTGTATATAGCCTCCACATTGACTCTGTACTGGTACCCCCTGTATATAGTCTCCACATTGACTCTGTACCAGTACCCCTGTATATAGCCTCCACATTGACTCTGTACTGGTACCCCCCTGTATATAGCCTCCACATTGACTCTGTACTGATACCCCCTGTATATAGCCTCCACATTGACTCTGTACTGGTACCCCATGTATATAGCCTCCACATTGACTCTGTACCGGTACCCCCTGTATATAGCCTCCACATTGACTCTGTACTGGTACCCCCCTGTATATAGTCTCCACATTGACTCTGTACCTGTACCCCCTGTATATAGCCTCCACATTGACTCTGTACTGGTACCCCCTGTATATAGTCTCCACATTGACTCTGTACCAGTACCCACTGTATATAGCCTCCACATTGACTCTGTACTGGTACCCCCTGTATATAGCCTCCACATTGACTCTGTACTGATACCCCCTGTATATAGCCTCCACATTGACTCTGTACTGGTACCCCATGTATATAGCCTCCACATTGACTCTGTACCGATACCCCCTGTATATAGCCTCCACATTGACTCTGTACCGGTACCCCGTGTATATAGCCTCCACATTGACTCTGTACCAGTACCCCCTGTATATAGTCTCCACATTGACTCTGTACTGGTACCCCATGTATATAGTCTCCACATTGACTCTGTACCGGTACCCCCTGTATATAGCCTCCACATTGACTCTGTACCGGTACCCCCTGTATATAGCCTCCACATTGACTCTGTACTGGTACCCCCCTGTATATAGTTTCCACATTGACTCTGTACCGGTACACCCTGTATATAGCCTCCACATTGACTCTGTACCGTAATACCCTGTATATAGCCTCCACATTGACTCTGTACCGGTACCCCCTGTATATAGCCTCCACATTGACTCTGTACTGGTACCCCCTGTATATAGTCTCCACATTGACTCTGTACCTGTACCCCCTGTATATAGCCTCCACATTGACTCTGTACTGGTACCCCCTGTATATAGTCTCCACATTGACTCTGTACCAGTACCCCCTGTATATAGCCTCCACATTGACTCTGTACTGGTACCCCCTGTATATAGCCTCCACATTGACTCTGTACTGATACCCCCTGTATATAGCCTCCACATTGACTCTGTACTGGTACCCCATGTATATAGCCTCCACATTGACTCTGTACCGGTACCCCGTGTATATAGCCTCCACATTGACTCTGTACCAGTACCCCCTGTATATAGTCTCCACATTGACTCTGTACTGGTACCCCATGTATATAGTCTCCACATTGACTCTGTACCGGTACCCCATGTATATAGTCTCCACATTGACTCTGTACCGGTACCCCATGTATATAGCCTCCACATTGACTCTGTACTGGTACCCCCCTGTATATAGTTTCCACATTGACTCTGTACCGGTACACCCTGTATATAGCCTCCACATTGACTCTGTACCGTAATACCCTGTATATAGCCTCCACATTGACTCTGTACCGGTACCCCCTGTATATAGCCTCCACATTGACTCTGTACTGGTACCCCCCTGTATATAGTCTCCACATTGACTCTGTACCTGTACCCCCTGTATATAGCCTCCACATTGACTCTGTACTGGTACCCCCTGTATATAGTCTCCACATTGACTCTGTACCAGTACCCCCTGTATATAGCCTCCACATTGACTCTGTACTGGTACCCCCTGTATATAGCCTTCACATTGACTCTGTACTGATACCCCCTGTATATAGCCTCCACATTGACTCTGTACTGGTACCCCATGTATATAGCCTCCACATTGACTCTGTACCGGTACCCCGTGTATATAGCCTCCACATTGACTCTGTACCAGTACCCCCTGTATATAGTCTCCACATTGACTCTGTACTGGTACCCCATGTATATAGTCTCCACATTGACTCTGTACCGGTACCCCCCTGTATATAGTCTCCACATTGACTCTGTACTGGTACCCCATGTATATAGTCTCCACATTGACTCTGTACTGGTACCCCCTGTATATAGCCTCCACATTGACTCTGTACTGATACCCCCTGTATATAGTCTCCACATTGACTCTGTACTGGTACCCCCTGTATATAGCCTCCACATTGACTCTGTACTGGTACCCCCTGTATATAGCCTCCACATTGACTCTGTACTGATACCCCCTGTATATAGCCTCCACATTGACTCTGTACTGATACCCCCCTGTATATATTGTTATTTTTTACTGCTGCTCTTTAATTACTTGTATTCTTATCCGTATGTTTTGGAAACTGCATTGTTGGTTAAGGGGATGTAATTAAGCATTTCACTGTAAGGTGTATTCGGCCCATGTGACTAATGCAATTTGATTAGATTTGATTTGATTTTGGAAGCCTGCAATTTGGGCAAAGCACGTGGCTACAGGACGAGATGATTATTATGTTGTGGTTGTCAGTGAACAACCATCTAAAATACATGTACATGTACAGATCATTTCTGTTGACAATAATTTAAAATGTTGAGACAAGAAGAAGAGGAGGAGGCGAAGATATAGGAGTGTCTCTCTCCAGAATTCTCTCAACTCTCCGGAATGCTCTCAACTCTCCAGAATTCTCTCAACTCTCTGAAATGCTCTCAACTCTCCAGAATGCTCTCAACTCTCTGAAATGCTCTCAACTCTCCAGAATGCTCTCAACTCTCCAGAATGCTCTCAACTCTCTGAAATGCTCTCAACTCTCCAGAATGCTCTCAACTCTCTGAAATACTCTCAAGTCTCCGGAATGTTCTCAACCCCCTGGAATGTTCTCAACTCTCCGGAATGTTCTCAACTCTCCGGAATGCTCTCAACTCTCCGGAATGCTCTCATATCTCCGGAATGCTCTCAACTCTCCAGAATGCTCTCAACTCTCCGGAATGCTCTCATATCTCCAGAATGCTCTCAACTCTCCGTAATGCTCTCACCTCTCTGGAATGCTCTCATATCTCCAGAATGCTCTCATATCTCCGGAATTCTCTAAACTCTCCAGAATGCTCTCAACTCTCCGGAATGTTTTTGTAACATCCATTTTGCAAATGATAATAGTTTCTCACAGTATTTGAAAAACACTTTCCTGGCCTCACCAAGCCTCGGTGTGAAAGAGCCACATGTCATCATCTGATGATGCCATATATCCAGTGGAAACGTCATAAAATAATGGGGGGAAAACAGCTGTCCTGAGTTCACTGGTCTGGGAAACTCTGAGGACCCGGAGTTGTTGTTGATTGTTGATACAATGTTGCAAGTTTGCTAGAGACAGCTTCAGGCCAAACCCAGTTGATTGATTACTTAATTAAAAAGTTATAGGCATACTGCTGCATTGGCCCATGGGCTATTTCTGAGTACCATGTGTTCATTTCTTTAGCCACCAATGGATTACGGTCTATCAATGTGTCCATATGGTAGAGGCTTGTGCTCTCGCATTAGTTGGACTCTGTGTCTCTGCATCTTAATGCGACGTTCAGCTTTGAAGCCCACTTAGCTGGAAGAGTAGAGAAAAAAGGCTTCATTAATGTTGAGTGGCTTTCTGTTTTGTCTCCGTGTCTCCTTGTTTTACATTCTATTCACTGCTTTCTCATCTTCTGTATTCTTAATTAAAGGGAGCGAGGGATGAGATGAGACAAAAGGAGGGGGTGAGACAAGAGATGGGTTGAGATTAGAGGAGGGGTGAGACAAGAGATGAGATGAGACAAAAGGAGGGGGGTGAGACAAGAGATGGGATGAGATGAGAGGAGGGGTGAGACAAGAGGAGGGGTGAGACAAGAGGAGGGGTGAGACAAGAGGAGGGGGTGAGACAAAAGATGGGATGAGATTAGAGGAGGGGTGAGACAAGAGATGGGATGAGATTAGAGGAGGGGTGAGACAAGAGATGGGATGAGATTAGAGGAGGGGTGAGACAAGAGATGGGATGAGATTAGAGGAGGGGTGAGACAAGAGATGGGATGAGACGAGAGGAGGGGGTGAGACAAGAGATGGGATGAGACGAGACAAGAGGAGGGGGTGAGACAAGAGATGGGATGAGATTAGAGGAGGGGGTGAGACAAGAGATTGGGATGAGATTAGAGGAGGGGGTGAGACAAGAGATGGGATGAGACGAGAGGAGGGGTGAGACAAGAGATGGGATGGGATGAGACGAGACAAGAGGGGGGTGAGACAAGAGATGGGATGAGATTAGAGGAGGGGTGAGACAAGAGATGGGATGAGACGAGAGGAGGGGGTGAGACAAGAGATGGGATGAGACGAGACAAGAGGAGGGGTGAGACAAGAGATGGGATGAGATTAGAGGAGGGGGTGAGATAAGAGATGGGATGAGATGAGAGGAGGGGGTGAGACAAAAGATGGGATGAGATTAGAGGAGGGGGTGAGACAAGAGATGGGATGAGATTAGAGGAGGGGGTGAGACAAGAGATGGGATGAGACGAGAGGAGGGGGTGAGACAAGAGATGGGATGAGATTAGAGGAGGGTAGATGCTGACGGACTGATTATTACTTCTGTCAGATGCATTACTTCAACAGTGACTCACTAGGTAAGACTCAGACAAGACTCAGACACGACTCAGACAAGACAAGATTAGTAGACAAGTATTTGGCAGTAGATTTCAGAAGCCTGACAATGTTCCACTTAGTAGCAGCACAAATACGCCGGGCGGATCGCCTGTCTGTGGAAAGGCTGTGTATGGGGTTTAGCTGAATAATTACTTAGCTGGCAATGTAGACGGGGGAAATCATACTCTTATTAAGCAGATATATTTAATCAAACGGTTCAGTATTCAATCAAAAAAATAACATTTCAAAGACAATCTCTTTTTTGTGTAATTGATCCCATTTCTTACCATCTGGGTGTGGTGTGTAGTGGGTTGGTGCTGTATGGGGAGTTTGGGTGGGTAGGAGGCTGAATGGGTAGAGGATAAATGAGTAGAGGCTGGATGGGTAGAGGATGGGTGCGTAGAGGCTGGATGGGTAGAGTACGGATGGGTAGAGACTGGATGGGTAGAGGCTGGATGGGTAGAGGCTGGATGGGTAGAGGCTGGATGGGTAGAGCCTGGATGGGTAGAGACTGGATGGGTAGAGACTGGATGGGTAGAGGCTGAATGGGTAGAGGACGGATGGGTAGAGACTGGATGGGTAGAGGCTGGATGGGTAGAGGCTGGATGGGTAGAGCTGGATGGGTAGAGGCTGGATGGATAGAGCCTGGATGGGTAGAGACTGGATGGGTAGAGGCTGGATGGGTAGAGGCTGGATGGGTAGAGTACGGATGGGTAGAGACTGGATGGGTAGAGTGTGGATGGGTAGAGACTGGATGGGTAGAGGCTGAATGGGTAGAGCCTGGATGGGTAGAGGCTGGATGGGTAGAGGCTGAATGGGTAGAGGACGGATGGGTAGAGACTGGATGGGTAGAGTGTGGATGGGTAGAGGCTGGATGGGTAGAGACTGGATGGGTAGAGACTGGATGGGTAGAGGCTGGATGGGTAGAGACTGGATGGGTAGAGGCTGGATGGGTAGAGGACGGATGGGTAGAGGCTGGGTGGGTAGAGGCTGGATGGGTAGAGACTGGATGGGTAGAGACTGGATGGGTAGAGGCTGGATGGGTAGAGGCTGGATGGGTAGAGGCTGGATGGGTAGAGGCTGGATGGGTAGAGGCTGGGTGGGTAGAGGCTGAATGGGTAGAGGCTGGTTGGGTAGAGGCTGGATGGGTAGAGCCTAGATGGGTAGAGGACGGATGGGTAGAGGCTGGATGGGTAGAGACTGGATGGGTAGAGACTGGATGGGTAGAGGCTGGATGGGTAGAGGCTGGGTGGGTAGAGGCTGAATGGGTAGAGGCTGGGTGGGTAGAGGCTGAATGGGTAGAGCCTGGATGGGTAGAGGCTGGATGGGTAGAGGCTGAATGGGTAGAGCCTGGATGGGTAGAGTCTGGATGGGTAGAGGCTGGATGGGTAGAGGACGGATGGGTAGAGACTGGATGGGTAGAGGACAGATGGGTAGAGGCTGAATGGGTAGAGCCTGGATGGGTAGAGGCTGGATGGGTAGAGATGGATGGGTAGAGACTGGATGGGTAGAGACTGGATGGGTAGAGGCTGGATGGGTAGAGACTGGATGGGTAGAGACTGGATGGGTAGAGACTGGATGGGTAGAGACTGGATGGGTAGAGGCTGGATGGGTAGAGACTGGATGGGTAGAGGCTGGATGGGTAGAGGCTGGATGGGTAGAGGCTGGATGGGTAGAGGCTGGGTGTTCACGCACACACACACTGTCCGAGGATGGTACAGGGATGAAGAGGTTAAGGTACAATACGGATGAAGAGGTTAGGTTATGGTACAGTACGGATGAAGAGGTTTAGGTACAGGGATGAAGAGGTTTAGGTACAGGGATGAAGAGGTTTAGGTACAGGGATGAAGAGATTAGGTTAAGGTACAGGGATGAAGAGGTTAGGTTTAGGTACAGGGATGAAGAGGTTAGGTTTAGGTACAGGGATGAAGAGGTTAGGTTAAGGTACAGGGATGAAGAGATTAGGTTAAGGTACAGGAATGAAGAGGTTAGGTTAAGGTACAGGAATGAAGAGATTAGGTTTAGGTACAGGAATGAAGAGATTAGGTTTAGGTACAGGGATGAAGAGGTTTAGGTACAGGGATGAAGAGGTTAGGTTTAGGTACAGGAATGAAGAGGTTAGGTTTAGGTACAGGGATGAAGAGGTTAGGTTAAGGTACAGGAATGAACAGGTTAGGTTAAGGTACAGGGATGAAGAGATTAGGTTAAGGTACAGGGATGAAGAGGTTTAGGTACAGGGATGAAGAGGTTAGGTTAAGGTAGAGGGATGAAGAGGTTAGGTTAAGGTACAGGAATGAAGAGGTTAGGTTAAGGTACAGGGATGAAGAGGTTAGGTTAAGGTACAGGGATGAAGAGGTTAGGTTAAGGTACAGGGATGAAGAGGTTAGGTTAAGGTACAGGGATGAAGAGGTTAGGTTAAGGTACAGGGATGAAGAGGTTTAGGTACAGGGATGAAGAGGTTAGGTTTAGGTACAGGGATGAAGAGGCTAAGCCAATCAGAAGGTTCCAGGAAAGCTAGGGTGTATCATTATAGAACAAGATCAGCCAATCAGGTTTCAGGATAGCTAGGGCCGTATCATTATAGAACAAGAGCAGCCAATCAGGTTCCAGGATAGCTAGGGTATATCATTATAGAACAAGAGCAGCCAATCAGGTTCCAGGATAGCTAGGGCCGTATCATTATAGAACAAGAGCAGCCAATCAGAGGGTTCCAGGATAGCTAGGGCGTATCATTATAGAACAAGAGCAGCCAATCAGAAGGTTCCAGGAAAGCTAGGGCCGTATCATTATAGAACAAGAGCAGCCAATCAGAAGGTTCCAGGAAAGCTAGGGCCGTATCATTATAGAACAAGAGCAGCCAATCAGAAGGTTCCAGGATAGCTAGGGCCGTATCATTATAGAACAAGAGCAGCCAATCAGAAGGTTCCAGGATAGCTAGGGCCGTATCATTATAGAACAAGAGCAGCCAATCAGAAGGTTCCAGGATAGCTAGGGCGTATCATTATAGAACAAGAGCAGCCAATCAGAAGGTTCCAGGATAGCTAGGGCGTATCATTATAGAACAAGAGCAGCCAATCAGAGGGTTCCAGGATAGCTAGGGCGTATCATTATAGAACAAGAGCAGCCAATCAGAAGGTTCCAGGATAGCTAGGGCGTATCAATATAGAACAAGAGCAGCCAATCAGAAGGTTCCAGGATAGCTAGGGCGTATCAATATAGAACAAGAGCAGCAAATCAGAAGGTTCCAGGATAGCTAGGGCGTATCATTATAGAACAAGAGCAGCCAATCAGAGGGTTCCAGGAAAGCTATCATTATAGAACAAAAGAGAATAAAATGATACTGTGTCTCTGTGATACAGTACCTCTTAACCTGTAATGGGTTGAAGAGGTACTGTACTGGTGCACTTCAATACACTGCAGGCAGCTGTGTTCGGCCTGTGTACCACTCCCTTCAGGGCTCAGTACTGTCCATTACCTCCCTTCAGGGCTCAGTACTGTCCATTACCTCCCTTCAGGGCTCAGTACTGTCCATTACCTCCCTTCAGGGCTCAGTACTGTCCATTATCTCCCTTCAGGGCTCAGTACTGTCCATTACCTCCCTTCAGGGCTCAGTACTGTCCATTACCTCCCTTCAGGGCTCAGTACTGTCCATTATCTCCCTTCAGGGCTCAGTACTGTCCATTACCTCCCTTCAGGGCTCAGTACTGTCCATTATCTCCCTTCAGGGCTCAGTACTGTCCATTACCTCCCTTCAGGGCTCAGTACTGCCCATTATCTCCCTTCAGGGCTCAGTACTTCCCATTCATTCAGTTCAATGCATGTAACATCATGTGATTAAATATGAGGAGACACTGTCCATATAGACCTATTTTGCATGAATTGCACCATGGCTAGGGACAAGACAGAGAGGCATTGCAATAACCAGCATGCATTGCACCATGGCTCGGGACAAGACAGAGAGGCATTGCAACATGGCTAACCAGCATGCATTGCACCATGGCTCGGGACAAGACAGAGAGGCATTACAACATGGCTAATCAGCATGCATTGCACCATGGCTCGGGACAAGACAGAGAGGCATTGCAACATGGCTAACCAGCATGCATTGCACCATGGCTCGGGACAAGACAGAGAGGCATTGCAATAACCAGCATGCATTGCACCATGGCTCGGGACAAGACACAGAGGATTGAATACATAAAATATATGCCACTAAGCAGATGCTGTTATCCAAAGTAGTCTATATATTATGTATGTGTGTGTCAGTGGAGGCTGCTGAGGGGAGGACGGCTCATAATAATGTCAGGAACAGAGCACATGGAATGGCATCAAAAATCCCACTGATTCCACTCCAGTCGTTACCATGAGCCCATCCTCCCTAATTAAGGGGCCACCAACCTCCTCTGTGTGGAATAATGTGAAATGTACTTCCCTTTGAAAAAAGACTGAGAAAAATGAATTGGCGTACGTACGGGGAACCATTTCATTTTGAGAAAATGTCTCGAGAATGTCTCTTCCCATAAATATGACAATTTAAGTCACATTAATTAATCTCTTATTCATATATCACTTCTAAACTGACAAATAAACATCAAATATACCTTCAACAAATACATTAGCAGGGTTCATACATTAGTTTCAAGCAATAGAGAGTTTGCTTTGAGTACTGGTCTGTAGGGGCAAATCTGCAGTTTTGGGCAAATTCTCACATCCCTTTGATCAAAAGTCTTTTGTATGGCTGATGAAATGTGCAGAACATGAATCAGCTATGCCTGCCCCATATGTAAGGCTCCCCTTTACTTTCTGGCCCGTGTCATGGGACCTTCGCCTGCGCTTGACACAGCATCAGCTCTCACGCAACTCCTCTCTGATATTGCTTACAGTGTCACCCAGAGTGGCTGTCAAGCCAACATTTGTTCAACACATTTGATATGGCCGTGGCTCCCTAATTGAACGTGGCTACTGACATACTGGCTGCTCCGTCAATGCGGCTGTTGCAACACGAAGAAGGTTTTGGGGCATCAAGTTCATTTGCATATTCTGGGTTCATCCATGCTACATTCTTTTGAGGAGGTTATCATTTGACACCCTATGATGTACCGGTACCATTTCCTGTGCAACCTCTCTATTAAAATATGTGTGTCCTCCAAGGTTTTATGTGACAGGGTGGATCTCTACCATTTTCTATGGCTGGCTGGTACCAGCGCCACTGCACACACCTATCCCATAGTTGGAAGTGAATCTTCTCTTGTACCAAGTGCCATCGAAAGATACATGAATGTCTATGATGGCATCATCATCCTCCTTTAGCATCTCTGTTATGTCTGCGTCTGTATCCTCCTCCTCCCTCAGTAACTCTGTTATTTCTGGGTCTATATCCTCCTCCTCCTTCAGTAACTCTGTTATGTCTGGGTCTGTATCCTCCTCCTCCCTCAGTAACTCTGTTATTTCTGGGTCTGTATCCTCTTCCTCCTTCAGTAACTCTGTTATTTCTGGGTCTGTATCCTCCTCCTCCTTCAGTAACTCTGTTATTTCTGGGTCTGTATCCACCTCCTCCTTCAGTATCTCTGTTATTTCTGGGTCTGTATCCACCTCCTCCTTCAGTATCTCTGTTATGTCTGGGTCTATATCTATATCCTCCTTCAGCATCTCTGTTATTTCTGGGTCTATATCCTCCTCCTCCTTCAGTAACCGATCCATCACGACTGGTCCGCCGACTTAATCGTCCGAGGGGGTTTCAACAGGCTTTTCCGCTGCGACATCGCCAAAGATCCATCTGCTGGCCAAGGCCCGCGAGCTTTCTGAATCGCTGTATCTCCAGCTCACCGCATGAAGAGGAATAAACAGACTCACCCCATCGCGACGTCCCCCAAAGGTTAACTCTCTAGCCCTCGCTATCTCCCTGCTTGCTAATTCGGCCTGCTAACGGCTAGCTTGTCAAGCTCCGGTCCGCTAACTGCTACCTTGTCTAGCTCGGGCCTACGAACTGTTAGCTTGTTAGCACAGGCCTGCTAACCGTCTGAACCACCGCGTCCCAATCACTCTCTGACCCCATTTACTTTCTATCTCTTTTTGATTTTTAATTTGTTTATACCTTCCGGAAACCTGCCTCACCCAATGTGATACGGAATCGCTATTACTTTTACTCTTATTTTTATTTTTATGACACACTCAAGAACCTCCAGACGCTAACCAGCTAACTAGCTACAAGCTAGTTAGTCATTGTTAGTTTTTTAAAAACCTGGATAACACTCGCCAGCCCAGCCCCCCTGCCCATCCACCGCTGCCCCCTGGACGCTGATCTCTTGGCTACATAGCTGACGCACGCTGGACTGTCCATTAATCACGGTACTCCTTTCTGCTTGTTTGTCTTACCTGTCGGCCCCGTTGCCTAGTCAACGCCATTTTACCTGCTGTTTGTTGTGCTAGCGGATTAGCCTCGCCTACTGTTTTTAGCTAGCTTTCCAAATTCAACACCTGTGATTACTGTATGCCTCGCTGTATGTCTCTCTCAGATGTCAATATGCCTTGTATACTGTTGTTCAGGTTAGTTATCATTGTTTTAGTTCACAATGGAGCCCCTAGACCCACTCTGCATACCCCTGTTACCTCCTTTGTCCCACCTCCCACACATGCGGTGACCTCACCCATTACAACCAGCATGTCCAGAGATACAACCTCTCTCATCATCACCCAGTGCCTGGGCCTACCTCTGCTGTACCCGCACCCCACCATACCCCTGTCTGCGCATTATGCCCTGAATATATTCTACCATGCCCAGAAACCTGCTCCTCTTATCCTCTGCCCCCAACGCTCTAGGCGACCAGTTTTGATAGCCTTTAGCCGCACCCTCATACTACTCCTTCTCTGTTCCGCGGGTGTTGTGGAGGTAAACCCAGGCCCTGCATGTCCCCAGGTACCCTCATTTGTTGACTTCTGTGATCGAAAAAGCCTTGGTTTTATGCATGTCAACATCAGAAGCCTCCTCCCTAAGTTTGTTTTACTCACTGCTTTAGCACACTCTGCTAACCCTGATGTCCTTGCCGTGTCTGAATCCTGGCTCAGGAAGGCCACCAAAAATTCAGAGATTTCCATACCCAACTATAACATCTTCCGTCAAGATAGAACTACCAAAGGGGGCGGAGTTGCAGTCTACTGCAGAGATAGCCTGCAAAGTAATGTCATACTTTCCAGGTCCATACCCAAACAGTTCGAACTACTAATTTTGAAAATTACCCTCTCCAGAAATAAGTCTCTCACTGTTGCCGCCTGCTACCGACCACCCTCAGCTCCCAGCTGTGCCCTGGACACCATTTGTGAATTGATCGCCCCCATCTAGCTTCAGAGTTTGTTCTGTTAGGTGACCTAAACTGGGATATGCTTAACACCCCGGCAGTCCTACAATGTAAGCTAGATGCCCTCAATCTCACTCAAATCATCAAGGAACCCACCAGGTACAACCCTAACTCTGTAAACAAGGGCACCCTCATAGACGTCATCCTGACCAACTGGCCCTCCAAATACACCTCCGCTGTCTTCAACCAGGATCTCAGCGATCACTGCCTCATTGCCTGTATCCGCCACGGAGCCGCAGTCAAACGACCACCCCTCATCACTGTCAAACGCTCCCTAAAACACTTCTGTGAGCAGGCCTTTCTAATCGACCTGGCCCGGGTATCCTGGAAGGACATTGACCTCATCCCGTCAGTTGAGGATGCCTGGTCATTCTTTAAAAGTAACTTCCTCACCATTTTAGATAAGCATGCTCCGTTCAAAAAATGCAGAACCAAGAACAGATAGAGCCCTTGGTTCACTCCAGACCTGACTGCCCTCGACCAGCACAAAAACATCCTGTGGCGGACTGCAATAGCATCGAATAGCCCCCGAGATATGCAACTGTTCAGGGAAGTCAGGAACCAATACACGCAGTCAGTCAGGAAAGCTAAGGCCAGCTTCTTCAGGCAGAAGTTTGCATCCTGTAGCTCCAACTCCAAAAAGTTCTGGGACACTGTGAAGTCCATGGAGAACAAGAGCACCTCCTCCCAGCTGCCCACTGCACTGAGGCTAGGTAACACGGTCTCCACCGATAAATCCACGATTATCGAAAGCTTCAATAAGCACTTCTCAACGGCTGGCCATGCCTTCCGCCTGGCTACTCCAACCTCGGCCAACAGCTCCGCCCCCCCCGCAGCTCCTCGCCCAAGCCTGTCCAGGTTCTCCTTTACCCAAATCCAGATAGCAGATGTTCTGAAAGAGCTGCAAAACCTAGACCCGTACAAATCAGCTGGGCTTGACAATCTGGACCCTCTATTTCTGAAACTATCTGCCGCCATTGTCGCAACCCCTATTACCAGCCTGTTCAACCTCTCTTTCATATCGTCTGAGATCCCCAAGGATTGAAAGCTGCCGCAGTCATCCCCCTCTTCAAAGGGGAGACACCCTGGACCCAAACTGCTATAGACCTATATCCATCCTGCCCTGCCTATCTAAGGTCTTCGAAAGCCAAGTCAACAAACAGGTCACTGACCACCTCGAATCCCACCGTACCTTCTCCGCTGTGCAATCTGGTTTCCGAGCCGGTCACGGGTGCACCTCAGCCACGCTCAAGGTACTAAACGATATCATAACCGCCATCGATAAAAGACAGTACTGTGCAGCCGTCTTCATCGACCTTGCCAAGGCTTTCGACTCTGTCAATCACCATATTCTTATCGGCAGACTCAATAGCCTCGGTTTCTCGGATGACTGCCTTGCCTGGTTCACCAATTACTTTGCAGACAGAGTTCAGTGTGTCAAATCGGAGGGCATGCTGTCCGGTCCTCTGGCAGTCTCTATGGGGTGCCACAGGGTTCAATTCTCGGGCCGACTCTTTTCTCTGTATATATCAATGATGTTGCTCTTGCTGCGGGCGATTCCCTGATCCACCTCTACGCAGACGACACCATTCTATATACTTTCGGCCCGTCATTGGACACTGTGCTATCTAACCTCCAAACGAGCTTCAATGCCATACAGCACTCCTTCCGTGGCCTCCAACTGCTCTTAAACGCGAGTAAAACCAAATGCATGCTTTTCAACCGATCGCTGCCTGCACCCGCATGCCCGACTAGCATCACCACCCTGGATGGTTCCGACCTTGAATATGTGGACATCTATAAGTACCTAGGTGTCTGGCTAGACTGCAAACTCTCCTTCCAGACTCACATCAAACATCTCCAATCGAAAATCAAATCAAGAGTCGGCTTTCTATTCCGCAACAAAGCCTCCTTCACTCACGCCGCAAGCTTACCTAGTAAAACTGACTATCCTACCGATCCTTGATTTGGCGATGTCATCTACAAAATGGCTTCCAACACTCTACTCAGCAAACTGGATGCAGTCTATCACAGTGCCATCCGTTTTGTCACCAAAGCACCTTATACCACCCACCACTGCGACTTGTATGCTCTAGTCGGCTGGCCCTCGCTACATATTCGTCGCCAGACCCACTGGCTACAGGTCATCTACAAGTCCATGCTAGGTAAAGCTCCGCCTTATCTCAGTTCACTGGTCACGATGGCAACACCCATCCGTAGCACACGCTCCAGCAGGTGTATCTCACTGATCATCCCTATAGCCAACACCTCATTTGGCCGCCTTTCGTTCCAGTACTCTGCTGCCTGTGACTGGAACGAACTGCAAAAATCGCTGAAGTTGGAGACTTTATCTCCTCACCAACTTCAAACATCAGCTATCCGAGCAGCTAACCGATCGCTGCAGCTGTACATAGTCTATTGGTAAATAGCCCACCCATTTTCACCTACCTCATTCCCATACTGTTTTTATACTGTTTTTTTATTTATTTATTTACTTTTCTGCTCTTTTGCACACCAATATCTCTACCTGTACATGACCATCTGATCATTTATCACCCCAGTGTTAATCTGCAAAATTGTATTATTCGCCTACCTCCTCATGCCTTTTGCACACATTGTATATAGACTGCCCATTTTTTTTCTACTGTGTTATTGACTTGTTAATTGTTTACTCCATGTGTAACTCTGTGTTGTCTGTTCACACTGCTATGCTTTATCTTGGCCAGGTCGCAGTTGCAAATGAGAACTTGTTCTCAACTAGCCTACCTGGTTAAATAAAGGTGTTCTCAACTAGCCTACCTGGTTAAATAAAGGTGAAATAAAAAAAATAAAAAAATCTGTTATTTCTGGGTCTATATCTATATCCTCCTTCAGCATCTCTGTTATTTCTGGGTCTGTATCCTCCTCCTCCTTCAGTAACTCTGTTATGTCTGGGTCTATATCCTCCTCCTCCTTCAGTATCTCTGTTATGTCTGGGTCTATATCCTCCTACTCCTTCAGTAACTCTGTTATGCCTGGGTCTATATCCTCCTCCTTCAGCAACTCTGTTATGTCTGGGTCTATATCCTCCTCCTCCTTCAGTAACTCTGTTATTTCTGGGTCTATATCCTCCTCCTCCTTCAGTAACTCTGTTATGTCTGGGTCTATATCCTCCTCCTCCTTCAGTATCTCTGTTATGTCTGGGTCTATATCCTCCTCCTCCTTCAGTAACTCTGTTATTTCTGTCTTATTTACTCTGTTATTTCTGTATCCTCCTCCTCCTTCAGTAACTCTGTTATGTCTGGGTCTATAGGGTCTATATCTATATCCTCCTTCAGCATCTCTGTTATTTCTGGGTCTGTATCCTCCTCCTCCTTCAGTAACTCTGTTATTTCTGGGTCTATATCCTCCTCCTCCTTCAGTAACTCTGTTATGGCTGGGTCTATATCCTCCTCCTCCTTCAGTAACTCTGTTATGTCTGGGTCTATAGGGTCTATATCCTCCTCCTCCTTCAGTGACTCTGTTATGTCTGGGTCTGTATCCTCCTCCTCCTTCAGTAACTCTGTTATTTCTGGGTCTATATCCTCCTCCTCCTTCAGTATCTCTGTTATGTCTGGGTCTATAGGGTCTATATCCTCCTCCTCCTTCAGTGACTCTGTTATGTCTGGGTCTATATCCTCCTCCTCCTCCTTCAGTAACTCTGTTATGTCTGGGTCTATATCCTCCTCCTCCTTCAGTAACTCTGTTATTTCTGGGTCTATATCCTCCTCCTCCTTCAGTAACTCTGTTATGTCTGGGTCTGTATCCTCCTCCTCCTTCAGTAACTCTGTTATTTCTGGGTCTATATCCTCCTCCTCCTTCAGTAACTCTGTTATTTATGGGTCTGTATCCTCCTCCTCCTTCAGTAACTCTGTTATGTCTGGGTCTATAGGGTCTATATCTATATCCTCCTTCAGCATCTCTGTTATTTCTGGGTCTGTATCCTCCTCCTCCTTCAGTAACTCTGTTATTTCTGGGTCTATATCCTCCTCCTCCTTCAGTAACTCTGTTATGGCTGGGTCTATATCCTCCTCCTCCTTCAGTAACTCTGTTATGTCTGGGTCTATAGGGTCTATATCCTCCTCCTCCTTCAGTGACTCTGTTATGTCTGGGTCTGTATCCTCCTCCTCCTTCAGTAACTCTATTATTTCTGGGTCTATATCCTCCTCCTCCTTCAGTATCTCTGTTATGTCTGGGTCTATAGGGTCTATATCCTCCTCCTCCTTCAGTGACTCTGTTATGTCTGGGTCTATATCCTCCTCCTCCTTCAGTAACTCTGTTATGTCTGGGTCTATATCCTCCTCCTCCTTCAGTGACTCTGTTATGTCTGGGTCTGTATCCTCCTCCTCCTTCAGTAACTCTGTTATTTCTGGGTCTGTATCCTCCTCCTCCTTCAGTAACTCTGTTATTTCTGGGTCTATATCCTCCTCCTCCTTCAGTGACTCTGTTATTTCTGGGTCTGTATCCTCCTCCTCCCTCAGTAACTCTGTTATTTCTGGGTCTATATCCTCCTCCTCCTTCAGTAACTCTGTTATTTCTGGGTCTATATCGTCCTCCTCCTTCAGTAACTCTGTTATGTCTGGGTCTATATCCTCCTCCTCCTCCTTCAGTAACTCTGTTATGTCTGGGTCTATAGGGTCTATATCCTCCTCCTCCTTCAGTAACTCTGTTATTTCTGGGTCTATATCCTCCTCCTCCTTCAGTAACTCTGTTATTTCAGGGTCTATATCCTCCTCCTCCTTCAGTAACTCTGTTATGTCTGGGTCTATATCCTCCTCCTCCTTCAGTATCTCTGATATGTCTGGGTCTATATCCTCCTCCTCCTTCAGTATCTCTGTTATGTCTGGGTCTATAGGGTCTATATCTGTACCCTCCTTCAGTAACTGTTATTTCTGGGTCTATATCCTCCTCCTCCTTCAGTATCTCTGTTATGTCTGGGTCTATAGGGTCTATATCCTCCTCCTCCTTCAGTGACTCTGTTATGTCTGGGTCTATATCCTACTCCTCCTTCAGTAACTCTGTTATTTCTGGGTCTGTATCCTCCTCCTCCTTCAGTGACTCTGTTATTTCTGGGTCTGTATCCTCCTCCTCCTTCAGTAACTCTGTTATTTCTGGGTCTGTATCCTCCTCCTCCCTCAGTAACTCTGTTATGTCTGGGTCTATATCCTCCTCCTCCTTCAGTAACTCTGTTATGTCTGGGTCTATAGGGTCTATATCCTCCTCCTCCTTCAGTAACTCTGTTATTTCTGGGTCTGTATCCTCCTCCTCCTTCAGTATCTCTGTTATGTCTGGGTCTGTATCCTCCTCCTCCTTCAGTATCTCTGTTATGTCTGGGTCTATATCTGTACCCTCCTTCAGTAACTCTGTTATGTCTGGGTCTATATCCTCCTCCTCCTTCAGTATCTCTGTTATGTCTGGGTCTATATCCTCCTCCTCCTTCAGTATCTCTGTTATTTCTGGGTCTATAGGGTCTATATCTGTACCCTCCTTCAGTTACTCTGTTATTTCTGGGTCTATATCCTCCTCCTCCTTCAGTAACTCTGTTATTTCTGGGTCTATATCCTCCTCCTCCTTCAGTATCTCTGTTATTTCTGGGTCTGTATCCTCCTCCTCCTTCAGTAACTCTGTTATTTCTGGGTCTATATCCTCCTCCTCCTTCAGTATCTCTGTTATGTCTGGGTCTATATCCTCCTCCTCCTTCAGTAACTCTGTTATGTCTGGGTCTATATCCTCCTCCTCCTTCAGTATCTCTGTTATGTCTGGGTCTATATCCTCCTCCTCCTTCAGTATCTCTGTTATTTCTGGGTCTATATCGTCCTCCTCCTTCAGTATCTCTGTTATTTCTGGGTCTATATCGTCCTCCTCCTTCAGTAACTCTGTTATGTCTGGGTCTATATCTGTACCCTCCTTCAGCATCTCTGCTCTTCTAATTATCTTTGCAGCACTCTCCAATGACTTCCTCCCTCTCTGAGTCTCTGCAACAAAAGTGAGTGGGGGGGAGTAATTATTATTATTATGTCTGTTCGACATTACAGTCATCACCGTAGGTCTGAATATCAGCATGATACCCTGTGTAAATATCAGCATGATACCCTGTGTAAATATCAGCATGTTACCCTGTGTAAATATCAGCATGTTACCCTGTGTAAATATCAGCATGATACCCTGTGTAAATATCTGCATGATACCCTGTGTAAATATCAGCATGTTACCCTGTGTAAATATCAGCATGTTACCCTGTGTAAATATCAGCATGTTACCCTGTGTAAATATCAGCATGATACCCTGTGTAAATATCAGCATGATACCCTGTGTAAATATCAGCATGTTACCCTGTGTAAATATCAGCATGATACCCTGTGTAAATATCAGCATGATACCCTGTGTAAATATCAGCATGATACCCTGTGTAAATATCAGCATGTTACCCTGTGTAAATATCAGCATGATACCCTGTGTAAATATCAGCATGATACCCTGTGTAAATATCAGCATGTTACCCTGTGTAAATATCAGCATGATACCCTGTGTAAATATCAGCATGATACCCTGTGTAAATATCAGCATGATACCCTGTGTAAATATCAGCATATCAGCATGTATTTACTTCATATGAAGCTAATTTGTCAGTAATCACTGTAGACTACAGACTACAGCCCTGTGACACTGTAGACTACAGCCCTGTGACACAGTAGACTACAGCCCTGTGACACAGTAGACTACAGCTCTATGACACAGTAGACTACAGCCCTGTGACACAGTAGACTACAGCCCTGTGACACAGTAGACTACAGCTCTATGACACAGTAGACTACAGCCCTGTGACACAGTAGACTACAGCCCTAAAACACAGTAGACTACAGCCCTGTGACACAGTAGACTACAGCCCTGTGACACAGTAGACTACAGCCCTGTGACACAGTAGACTACAGCCCTAAAACACAGTAGACTACAGCTCTATGACACAGTAGACTACAGCCCTGTGACACAGTAGACTACAGCCCTAAAACACAGTAGGCTACAGCTCTATGACACTGTAGGCCTAAGTGACAGTCTCGTTGTGTTGCTTTGGTTTCCTACCACTCTGTTTTATTCACTTTGAATACATTTTGCCAGAGCCAGGAAATAAATATTATTTATACACAGCAAGTCACCTGACAATAACGTCTCCACCTGTCACTCTCCTGTCATGTCTCTGATATGAGCTGAGACGCAGGGAAGGAGTCACTAGGACTTTGACCATTTTCTTTAGAGTTGCATAACCAAGTACAGGTTTTTGGGGGAACCATCCTGATATTTAAATCAAATGCCACATCATCCCCTGGAGCACTCCTGCAGCCTGAAGTGTAAACACTCTTACTAAATTCATCACGATCTCCTTCAGAATGACAGAATCCCTGTTTGGTGGGGTCCATGGTGGTTTTTAGTCCAGTGTTTAGACACGTAGGGGGAAATGGAATCGTGTACAATGTTGTTTTATTTGTGACATGTGGAATAAAAGCCACTGTTGGCTGGCTGCTGTCTGGTTGATTGCTGCCAGTTGTGTTCTTTATCTCAACCTCCTTGTCCTCGTCTACCTGTACGGCCTCAATCGACTGATCAGGTAAATCTTTTCACTTCATTGTCTTTCTCTCATTGGCTAACTGAGATCGCCGATTTTTTTATTCACATACTGTAGGTATATTCTTCGAGATTTTCTCATTTTGTCTCTCTTTCCATGGATACTTCGCAGGAGATATTTTCAAACAAGGAAATGCTGCGCAACACGTGAGGTATTGTAACCAATCAGGTTGCCTGGAAAGGGTCTTTTAATTCCAGTAACCAATCAGATGTCAGGAAATTATTTTTATTTATTTATTTATTTCACCTTTATTTAACCAGGTAGCGATTCATCTTTCAGCACGAGCCTCTACGTCTACAAATGATATAGCCATGTTTGGACTAGCTATCGATATGCTCCGGAAAAAAAAAGCTTTTGAATGATATATGATTCAACATGGAAACTTAGCGTTAAAAATAGCGTTAAAGTTCCACATGAAACATGCTAACAAGAATGAAATATAGGCTAGGTGTAGTTGACGGATGAAATTATACAAATCAAGTATTTATATACATTATTGACGATTTAGTTGTACATTTTATGAAAAGTAAGGAAGTGATAGTTCGAAAAACTGAAAATTGACAGATGGAAGCTAAATCTTTCATTTTTGCCTGTGGTGCCTGGCCTTAATAATGAATCTATGGTGTATCCAGACACACATATTCATTTAATGTTTAGATAATAATGATAATGACTCTATACCCAGAAAGCGAAAGGTCCTTTGCACCAGTGGGTTGAGATAGCAGCAGTCTCCAGTCTGGATGGTATTCTCCTGGCCGTCCAGCTCTTTAGAGGAGTACTGTATCAAAAACAGGACAGCCTCTGAGATCATCATCTAGAAAAGAAAAGAAAGAAAGAGATTATTAACAAATAAGCATCCTTTCTTTAAAGAAAAATTCCACACCTCCCCAAAAAATTCATCCCAAAATCTGATATTCATGACTCCTCACTTTAAGGAAAACTCCACCCTAAACTATATTTTGGTATTTGTTTCATTAGTCCATTGTTGACACAGTCCCTAAATGTTTTACTTGTCAGCAGTTTTCAAGTTTTCAAGATACAGAAATAATCCCTGTATGATGCATTTTATTTCTGATGATGCTACGTTTTGAGTTTTCATTTAAATGTGAAGTCAAAAATATCAGATGACACACACATCTCCTCTAACACATTGTAACACACACACACATCTCCTCTAACACACTGTCAAACACACACACATCTCCTCTAACACACTGTAACACACACACATCTCCTCTAACACACTGTAACTAACACACTGTAACACACACACACATCTCCTCTAACACACTGTAACACACACACATCTCCTCTAACACACTGTAACACACACACATCTCCTCTAACACACTGTAACACACACACATCTCCTCTAACACACTGTAACACACACACATCTCCTCTAACACACTGTAAACACATCTCTAACACACTGTAACACACACACATCTCCTCTAACACACTGTAACACACACACACACACTGTAACACACACACATCTCCTCTAACACACTGTAACACACACACATCTCCTCTAACACACTGTAACACACACACATCTCCCTCTAACAACACACTAACACACACACATCTCCTCTAACACACACACATCTCACTCTAACACACACACTGTAACACACACACATCTCCTCTAACACACTGTAACACACACACATCTCCTCTAACACACTGTAACACACACACACATCTCCTCTAACACACTGTAACACACACACATCTCCTCTAACACACTGTAACACACACACATCTCCTCTAACACACTGTAACACACACACATCTCCTCTAACACACTGTAACACATTCTCCCTAACACACTGTAACACACACATCTCCTCTAACACACTGTAACACACACACACATCTCCTCTAACACACTGTAACACACACACACATCTCCTCTAACACACTGTAACACACACACACACATCTCCTCTAACACACTGTAACACACACACATCTCTCTAACTAACTAACACATTGTAACACACACACATCTCATCTCTAACACACTCTAACACACTGTAACACACACACACACATCTCCTCTAACACACTGTAACACACACACATCTCCTCTAACACACTGTAACACACACACACATCTCCTCTAACACACTGTAACACACACACACACATCTCCTCTAACACACTGTAACACACACACACATCTCCTCTAACACACTGTAACACACACACACATCTCCTCTAACACACTGTAACACACACACATCTCCTCTAACACATTGTAACACACACACACATCTCCTCTAACACACTGTAACACACACACATCTCCTCTAACACACTGTAACACACACACACATCTCCTCTAACACACTGTAACACACACACACACATCTCCTCTAACACACTGTAACACACACACACATCTCCTCTAACACACTGTAACACACTGTAACACACTGTAACACACACATCTCCTCTAACACACTGTAACACACACACACACACACATCTCCTCTAACACACTGTAAACACACACACACACACACACATCTCCTCTAACACACTGTAACACACACACACACATCTCTCTAACACACTGTAACACACTGTAACACACTGTAACAAACTGTAACACACACACACATCCCCACATCTCCTAAAAGCAATCCATTTTATTGATCACATACACATATTTAGCAGATGTTATTGCAGGTGTAGCGAAATGCTTGTGTTTCTTAGCTCCAACAGTCCAGTAGTATCTAACAATTCAAACAATACACACACATGTAAACAAATGGAATTAAGAAAATATAAATATTAGGACGAGCAATGTCGGAGTGGCATTGACTAAAATACTGTGGAGTACAGTATATACATATGAGATTAGTAAAACAGCCTGTAAACATCATTAAACTGACTAGGGTTCCATTATTAAAGTGCTCAGAGTTCCATTATTAAAATGACTAGTGTTCCATTATTAAAGTGACCAGTGTTCCATTATTAAAGTGACCAGTGTTCCATTATTAAAGTGACCTGTGTTCCATTATTAAAGTGATCAGTGTTCCATTGTTAAAGGGACCAGTGTTCCATTATTAAAGTGACTAGTGTTCCATTATTAAAGTGACCAGTGTTCCATTATTAAAGTGACCAGTGTTCCATTATTAAAGTGACTAGTGTTCCATTATTAAAGTGACCAGTGTTCCATTGTTAAAGTGACCAGTGTTCCATTATTAAAGTGACCAGTGTTCCATTATTAAAGGGACCAGTGTTCCATTATTAAAGTGACTAGTGTTCCATTATTAAAGTGACCAGTGTTCCATTATTAAAGTGACCAGTGTTCCATTATTAAAGTGACCAGTGATTCCATGTCTATGTACATAGGGCAGCAGCCTCTGAGGTGCGGGGTTGAGGAACTGGGTGGTAGCTGACTAGTAATAACTTTGAAACAGACTGATTGTCTTGAGATAGAAGCTGTTTTTCAGTCTCTCCATCCAAGCTTTGATGCAGCTGTACTGACCTTGCCTTCTAGATGATAGCTGGGTGAACAGGCAGTGGCTTGATTGGTTGACGTCCTTGATGATATTTTTGGCCTTCCTGTGACATCGGGTGCTGTAAGTGTCCTGATGGGCAGGCAGTGTGCCCCCGGTGATGCGTTGGGCTGATCGCACCACCCTCTGGAGAGCCCTGCGGTTGTGGGCAGTCCAGTTGCCATATCAGGTGGGGATACAGCCTGACAGGATGCTCTCAGTGGTGCATCTGTAAAAGTTTGTGAGGGTCTTAGGTGACAAACCAAATTTCTTCAGCCTCCTGAGATTGAAGAGGTGCTGTTGCACCTTCTTCACCACATTGTCTGTGTGGGTGGACCATTTCAGATTGTCAGTGACGTGTACGCCGAGGAACTTGAAGCTTTTCACCTTCTCCTCTGTGGTCCCGTTGATGTGGATGGGGGCGTGCTCTCTCTGCTGTTTCCCTGAAGTCCACGATCAGCTCCTTAATATTGTTGACATTGAGGAAGAGGTTATTTTCCTGGCACCACTCTGCCAGGGCCCTCACCTCCTCCCTGTAGGCTGTTTCGTCATTGTTTGTTAATCAGGCTTGCTACTAATGGGTCGTCTGCAAACATGATGATTGAGTGGCCACGCAGTCATGGGTGAACCTTGGAGTACGGGGAGTACAGGAGGGGGCTGAGCACGCACCCTTGAGGTGCCCCTGTGTTGAGGATCAGCATACTGGAGGTGTCGTTTCTCTTATCTTCACCACCTGGGGGGCGGCCCGTCAGGAAGTCCAGGACCCAGTTGCACAGGGCGGGTTTCAGACCCAGGGCCCGAGCTTAATGATGAGCTTGGAGGGTACTATGGTGTTGAAGGCTGAGCTATAATCAATTAACTGCATTCTAACATACATTTTCCAATCAGTTATGGAAACAATTGCTCTATATGGTAGTGAAGTATGGTATCCGCTCTCTAATAATGAATTTACCAAATGGAACAAACATCCAATCAAATTACTGCATGCAGAGTTTTGCAAAACTTTACTGCAAGTACAAAGAAAACCTCCAGATAACACATGTAGAGCAGAATGGGGCCAAAACCCTCCTCATTCAAATAGATAAAAGAGCCATCAAACGTTACAACCATCTAAAAACAAGTGACCCCAAAAACATTCCATCACACAGATCTACAATGTCAAGAGATGAAACAAGAGACGAGTTCCCTCAGCCAGCTGGTTCTGAGGCTCAGTTCACTAACCCAAACCAACCGCATAGAGCCTCAGGACAGCAGTCAGCCAGCTGGTTCTGAGGCTCAGTTCACTAACCCAAACCAACCCCATAGAGCCTCAGGACAGCACTCAGCCAGCTGGTTCTGAGGCTCAGTTCACCAACCCAAACCAACCCCATAGAGCCTCAGGACAGCACTCAGCCAGCTGGTTCTGAGGCTCAGTTCACTAACCCAAACCAACCCCATAGAGCCTCAGGACAGCACTCAGCCAGCTGGTTCTGAGGCTCAGTTCACCAACCCAAACCAACCCCATAGAGCCTCAGGACAGCACTCAGCCAGCTGGTTCTGAGGCTCAGTTCACCAACCCAAACCAACCCCATAGAGCCTCAGGACAGCACTCAGCCAGCTGGTTCTGAGGCTCAGTTCACTAACCCAAACCAACCCCATAGAGCCTCAGGACAGCACTCAGCCAGCTGGTTCTGAGGCTCAGTTCACTAACCCAAACCAACCCCATAGAGCCTCAGGACAGCACTCAGCCAGCTGGTTCTGAGGCTCAGTTCACCAACCCAAACCAACCCCATAGAGCCTCAGGACAGCACTCAGCCAGCTGGTTCTGAGGCTCAGTTCACTAACCCAAACCAACCCCATAGAGCCTCAGGACAGCACTCAGCCAGCTGGTTCTGAGGCTCAGTTCACCAACCCAAACCAACCCCATAGAGCCTCAGGACAGCACTCAGCCAGCTGGTTCTGAGGCTCAGTTCACTAACCCAAACCAACCCCATAGAGCCTCAGGACAGCACTCAGCCAGCTGGTTCTGAGGCTCAGTTCACCAACCCAAACCAACCCCATAGAGCCTCAGGACAGCACTCAGCCAGCTGGTTCTGAGGCTCAGTTCACCAACCCAAACCAACCCCATAGAGCCTCAGGACAGCACTCAGCCAGCTGGTTCTGAGGCTCAGTTCACCAACCCAAACCAACCCCTTAGAGCCTCAGGACAGCACTCAGCCAGCTGGTTCTGAGGCTCAGTTCACCAACCCAAACCAACCCCTTAGAGCCTCAGGACAGTACTCAGCCAGCTGGTTCTGAGGCTCAGTTCACCAACCCAAACCAACCCCTTAGAGCCTCAGGACAGCACTCAGCCAGCTGGTTCTGAGGCTCAGTTCACCAACCCAAACCAACCCCTTAGAGCCTCAGGACAGCACTCAGCCAGCTGGTTCTGAGGCTCAGTTCACCAACCCAAACCAACCCCTTAGAGCCTCAGGACAGCACTCAGCCAGCTGGTTCTGAGGCTCAGTTCACTAACCCAAACCAACCCCATAGAGCCTCAGGACAGCACTCAGCCAGCTGGTTCTGAGGCTCAGTTCACCAACCCAAACCAACCCCATAGAGCCTCAGGACAGCACTCAGCCAGCTGGTTCTGAGGCTCAGTTCACCAACCCAAACCAACCCCATAGAGCCTCAGGACAGCACTCAGCCAGCTGGTTCTGAGGCTCAGTTCACCAACCCAAACCAACCCCTTAGAGCCTCAGGACAGCACTCAGCCAGCTGGTTCTGAGGCTCAGTTCACCAACCCAAACCAACCCCTTAGAGCCTCAGGACAGTACTCAGCCAGCTGGTTCTGAGGCTCAGTTCACCAACCCAAACCAACCCCTTAGAGCCTCAGGACAGCACTCAGCCAGCTGGTTCTGAGGCTCAGTTCACCAACCCAAACCAACCCCTTAGAGCCTCAGGACAACACTCAGAAAATCGGGCCCAAACAAATCATCACAAGGCAAAAATGAAAATATATCACCTATTGGAAAGACACCACAAAAATCTAAGTAAACTTCAATGCTATTTGTCTCTAAACAAACAGCACATGTTGGCAGACTATCTGACCACTGTGACTGATAGAAAACTGAGGAAAACACTGACTAGGTACAGACTCAGTTAGCACAGTCTGGCTATAGAGACCGGTCGTCACAGACAAACCTGGCTGCCCAGAGAGGACAGGCTGTGCTCACTCTGCTCCAGGAGAGAGGTAGAGACGGAGCTGCATTTCTGTTACAAGGTGACAAATACTCAGACCTAAGAGAATCTTTCTTTCCGAAAACTATCATTGAGTACAAAGAATTTGAAACTATTAAAGCTGAAGAAGAAATCAAATATTTATTGGGTGAAAAGCCAAATACGTCCTCCTGCCACAACCTGAGAGATAGCCAGTGAAAAGTATAATGTAATGTCAATAATATTTCCCATTTAGTGTGGTTTTTCATAACAGGTCATGTGTCTTCTCAGTCAGGTTGAGACTGGTCTACTACCAGGTCATATGTCTTCTCAGTCAGGTTCAGACTGGTCTACGACCAGGTCATGTGTCTTCTCAGTCAGGTTCAGACTGGTCTACTACCAGGTCATGTGTCTTCTCAGTCAGGTTGAGACTGGTCTACTACCAGGTCATATGTCTTCTCAGTCAGGTTCAGACTGGTCTACGACCAGGTCATGTGTCTTCTCAGTCAGGTTGAGACTGGTCGACTACCAGGTCATGTGTCTTCTCAGTCAGGTTCAGACTGGTCTACTACCAGGTCATATGTCTTCTCAGTCAGGTTCAGACTAGTCAGGTCATGTGTCTTCTCAGTCAGGTTCAGAGGTCACTACCAGGTCATGTGTCTTCTCAGTCAGGTTCAGACTGGTCTACTACCAGGTCATGTGTCTTCTCAGTCAGGTTCAGACTGGTTACTACCAGGTCACAGTCAGGTTCAGACGACTACCAGGTCATGTGCCTTCTCAGTCAGGTTCAGACTGGTCAGGTCATGTGCCTTCTAGTCCAGGTCATGTGTCTTCTCAGTCAGGTTCAGACTGGTCTACGACCAGGTCATGTGTCTTCTCAGTCAGGTTGAGACTGGTCGACTACCAGGTCATGTGTCTTCTCAGTCAGGTTCAGACTGGTCTACTACCAGGTCATATGTCTTCTCAGTCAGGTTCAGACTAGTCTACTACCAGGTCATGTGTCTTCTCAGTCAGGTTCAGACTGGTCTACTACCAGGTCATGTGTCTTCTCAGTCAGGTTGAGTTTGGTCTACTACCAGGTCATGCGTCTTCTCAGTCAGGTTGAGACTGGTCTACGACCAGGTCATGTGTCTTCTCAGTCAGGTTGAGACTGGTCTATGACCAGGTCATGTGTCTTCTCAGTCAAGTTGAGACTGGTCTACTACCAGGTCATGTGTCTTCTCAGTCAGGTTGAGTTTGGTCAACTACCAGGTCATGTGTCTTCTCAGTCAGGTTGAGACTGGTCTACAACCAGGTCATGTGTCTTCTCAGTCAGGTTCAGACTAGTCTACTACCATGTCATGTGTCTTCTCAGTCAGGTTCAGACTGGTCAACTACCAGGTCATGTGTCTTCTCAGTCAGGTTGAGACTGGTCTACGATCAGGTCATGTGTCTTCTCAGTCAGGTTGAGACTGGTCTACTACCAGGTCATGTGTCTTCTCAGTCAGGTTGAGACTGGTCTACGATCAGGTCATGTGTCTTCTCAGTCATGTTGACACTGGTCTACTACTATTGCTTTAATGTATTATTATTCTCATTAATATTGTTGTTGTAGTTGCTGATAATGGTAATCCCAGTATTACTGCTGTTGGTCACACCATTTTTGTAAAAATGTATACTTTGACAATGAGAGAGACATGCGTCAACAGTAACCTTGGGAAAATCCTCTGCATTATCATTAACAGCAGACTCGTACATTTCCTCAACAAAAACAATGTACTGAGCAAATGTCAAATTGGCTTTTTACCAAATTACTGTACAACAGACCACGTATTCACCCTGCACACCCTAATTGACAACCAAACAAACCAACCAGTCTTCTCATGCTTTGTTGATTTCAAAAAGGCCTTCGACTCAATTTGGCATGAGGGTCTGCTATACAAACTGATGGAAAGTGGTATGGGGGTAAAACATACGATATTATAAAATCCATGTACACAAACAACAAGTGTGCGGCTAACATTGGCAAAAAACACACACATTTCTTCACACAGGGTTGTGGGGTGAGACAGGGATGCCCCAGGACAGCAGCACAATTAGACCCAACCAAATCATGAGAAAACAAAAAGATAATTACTTAACACATTGGAAAGAATTAACAAAAAAACAGAGCAAACTAGAATGCTATTTGGCCTTAAACAGAGAGTACACAGTGGCAGAATACCTGACCACTGTGACTGACCCAAACTTAAGGAAAGCTTTGACTATGTACAGATTCAGTGAGCATAGCCTTGCTATTGAGAAAGGCCGCCGTAGGCAGACATGGCTCTCAAGAGAAGACAGGCTATGTGCACACTGCCCACAAAATGAGGTGGAAACTGAGCTGCACTTCCTAACCTCCTGTCAAACGTATGACCATATTAGAGATACATATTTCCCTCAGATTACACAGATCCACAAAGAATTCGAAAACAAATCCAATTTTGATAAACTCCCATATCTACTGGGGGAAATTCCACAGTGTGCCATCACAGCAGCAAGATTTGTGACCTGTTGCCACAAGAAAAGGGCAACCAGTGAAGAACAAACACCATTGTAAATACAACCCATATTTATGCTTATTTATTTTCCCTTGTGTTCTTTAACCATTTGTACATTGTTACAACACTGTATATATATATATATATATATATATATATATATATGTATAATATGAACATCCCTGGTCATCCCTACTGCTTCTGATCTGGAGGACTCACTAAACAGAGAACATCCCTGGTCATCCCTACTGCTTCTGATCTGGAGGACTCACTAAACAGAGAACATCCCTGGTCATCCCTACTGCCTCTGATCTGGAGGACTCACTAAACAGAGAACATCCCTGGTCGTCCCTACTGTCTCTGATCTGGAGGACTCACTAAACAGAGAACATCCCTGGTCATCCCTACTGCCTCTGATCTGGTGGACTCACTAAACAGAGAACATCCCTGGTCATCCCTACTGCCTCTAATCTGGAGGACTCACTAAACAGAGAACATCCCTGGTCATCCCTACTGCCTCTGATCTGGAGGACTCACTAAACAGAGAACATCCCTGGTCATCCCTACTGCCTCTGATCTGGAGGACTCACTAAACAGAGAACATCCCTGGTCATCCCTACTGCCTCTGATCTGGTGGACTCACTAAACAGTGAACATCCCTGGTCATCCCTACTGCCTCTGATCTGGAGGACTCACTAAACAGAGAACATCCCTGGTCGTCCCTACTGCCTCTGATCTGGAGGACTCACTAAACAGAGAACATCCCTGGTCATCCCTACTGCCTCTGATCTGACGATCTGACAGACTCACTAAACAGAGACCATCCCTGGTCATCCCTGCTGCTTCTGATCTGGCGGACTCACTAAACACAAAATGCTTAGTTTGTAAATTATGTCTGAGTGTTGGAGTGTGCCCCTGGGTATCTGTAAATAATGTCTGAGTGTTGGAGTGTGCCCCTGGGTATCTGTAAATAATGTCTGAGTGTTGGAGTGTGCCCCTGGGTATCTGTAAATAATGTCTGAGTGTTGGAGTGTGCCCCTGGCTATCTGTAAATTATGTCTGAGTGTTGGAGTGTGCCCCTGGCTATCTGTAAATAATGTCTGAGTGTTGGAGTGTGCCCCTGGCTATCTGTAAATTATGTCTGAGTGTTGGAGTGTGGCCCTGGCTATCTGTAAATTATGTCTGAGTGTTGGAGTGTTCCCCTGGCTATCTGTAAATTATGTCTGAGTGTTGGAGTGTTCCCCTGGCTATCTGTAAATTATGTCTGAGTGTTGGAGTGTTCCCCTGGCTATCTGTAAATTATGTCTGAGTGTTGGAGTGTTCCCCTGGCTATCTGTAAATTATGTCTGAGTGTTGGAATGTACCCCTGGCTATCCGTTAATACAAAAATACCTAATGATGGTGCTGTCTGGTTTGCTAAATATACGGAATTTGAATTGGCTTATACTTTAACTTTTGATACTTAAGTGTATAATTTTTGACTTTTACTCAAGTAGTATTTTTCTGGGTGACTTTCACTTTTACTTGAGTCATTATCTATTAAGTTATTTTTTAATTTTAATCAAGTATGACAATTAAGTACATTTTCCACCATTGGGAAAGTGGCATATTTGCTATCCAATGATGTTCAATCATCGTTATGCTTCATCTACTATTACAATCCTTCATTTTCACAGGCATTAATGGTACCCAGTACACTCATAACATGTACTCAATGTCATAACACGTTATGACACAGGTCATGACACAGGCCATGTCATATTACATTTCATAACAGACGCTCTTATGCGACTTACAAACATTCACCTTATGACAGTGGAACAGTAGTCATCTAAATCTTTTCATGACACAGGTATTCAGGTGGGGTTTCAGGTGTCTCATGGTCATATGTCCTCGTGAGGGAGTTTGTTCCACCATTGGGGGCCAGAGCTGACAGTTTTGAACGGGAACGTACTTCCTCAGTGGTGACAGGCCAGGTCAGTAGCCTTGTTTGGGTGTATGATCAGAGCCACAGGTCATAGGCAAGCACCATGGTCTTGTCATATGCCATAACGGCTGACATAACTCGTCATGACACAGGTCATAGCCATGACACAGGTCATAGCCATGTCATAATGGCTGACATAACTCGTCATGACACAGGTCATAGCCATGACACAGGTCATAGCCATGTCATATGTCATAACGGCTGACATAACACGTCATGACACAGGTCATAGCCATGTCATATGACACCCTGTCGTTCTCAACTAACATCAAGGCGGTGGCCCGTTCCTGTAGGTTCATGCTCTACAACATCCGCAGAGTACGACCCTGCCTCACACAGGAAGCGGCGCAGGTCCTAATCCAGGCACTTGTCATCTCCCGTCTGGATTACTGCAACTCGCTGTTGGCTGGGCTCCCTGCCTGTGCCATTAAACCCCTACAACTCATCCAGAACGCCGCAGCCCGTCTGGTGTTCAACCTTCCCAAGTTCTCTCACGTCACCCCGCTCCTCCGCTCTCTCCACTGGCTTCCAGTTGAAGCTCGCATCCGCTACAAGACCATGGTGCTTGCCTACGGAGCTGTGAGGGGAACGGCACCTCAGTACCTCCAGGCTCTGATCAGGCCCTACACCCAAACAAGGGCACTGCGTTCATCCACCTCTGGCCTGCTCGCCTCCCTACCACTGAGGAAGTACAGTTCCCGCTCAGCCCAGTCAAAACTGTTCGCTGCTCTGGCCCCCCAATGGTGGAACAAACTCCCTCACGACGCCAGGACAGCGGAGTCAATCACCACCTTCCGGAGACACCTGAAACCCCACCTCTTTAAGGAATACCTAGGATAGGATAAAGTAATCCTTCTCACCCCCCTTAAAAGATTTAGATGCACTATTGTAAAGTGGCTGCTCCACTGGATGTCATAAGGTGAATGCACCAATTTGTAAGTCGCTCTGGATAAGAGCGTCTGCTAAATGACTTAAATGTAAATGTAAATATGTCATAACGGCTGACATAACACGTCATGACACAGGTCATAGCCATGTCATATGTCATAAGGGCTGACATAACACGTCATGACACAGGTCATAACCATGACACAGGTCATAGCCATGTCATATGTCATAACGGCTGACATAACACGTCATGACACAGGTCATAGACATGACACAGGTCATAGCCATGTCATATGTCATAACGGCTGACATAACACGTCATGACACAGGTCATAGCCATGTCATATGTCATAAGGGCTGACATAACACGTCATGACACAGGTCATAACCATGACACAGGTCATAGCCATGTCATATGTCATAACGGCTGACATAACACGTCATGACACAGGTCATAGCCATGACACAGGTCATAGCCATGTCATATGTCATAACGGCTGACATAACATGTCATGACACAGGTCATAGCCATGTCATGTGTCATAACGGCTGACATAACACGTCATGACACAGGTCATAGCCATGACACAGGTCATAGCCATGTCATATGTCATAACGGCTGACATAACACGTTATGACACAGGTCATAGCCATGACACAGGTCATAGCCATGTCATATGTAATAACGGCTGACATAACTCGTCAAGACACAGGTCATAGCCATGACACAGGTCATAGCCATGTCATATGTCATAACGGCTGACATAACTCGTCAAGACACAGGTCATAGCCATGACACAGGTCATAGCCATGTCATATGTCATAACGGCTGACATAACACGGTCATTTCACTGTCATGACCCATACATTTACACCTGTTGTGACATAGTGTTATTTTATGGCTGGTTATGACACCTACATAAGAGTGTCAAAACCCCACATTTATTTAACAAACAAATAAATCCGAGAAGTTTACTTTCATTTGAATGTTTGTTTCTTCAATCCTTTGTTGTTGTTGTTGTTGTTGTTACTAAGAAAATACACTTCACGACACTGTCATGAGGCATTATGACTGTCCTACGTCACTTTACTTGGACTAAGAAAATACACTTTACGAAACTGTCATGAGGCATTATGACTGTCCTGTGTCACTTTACTTGGACTAAGAAAACACACTTCACGAAACTGTCATGAGGCATTATGACTGTCCTGCGTCACTTTACTTGGACTAAGAAAACATACTTCACCACACTGTCATGAGGCATTATGACTGTCATGCGTCACTTTACTTGGACTAAGAAAACACACTTCACGACCCTGTCATGAGGCATTATGACTGTCCTCCGTCACTTTACTTGGACTAAGAAAACATACTTCACCACACTGTCATGAGGCATTATGACTGTCCTGTGTCACTTTACTTGGACTAAGAAAACACACTTTACGAAACTGTCATGAGGCATTATAACCGTCCTGTGTCACTTTACTTGGACTAAGAAAATACACTTTACGACACTGTCATGAGGCATTATGACCGTCCTGCGTCACTTTACTTGGACTAAGAAAATACACTATATGACACTGTCACGAAGCGTTATGACCATCCTAATCATATAAGCCAGATAGGCCTATCATGTGCATCCGTCAAAATAGAGGGTGTCTTGTCCTGCTCCTGAAGTCTGCTCCTGCATTCATCCCAGTCATTAGCAACAGAGCATTGGGTTAGGTGCATGTCTGACATCAACGTGTACGCAATTACAACGATCATTTAATATGGTACATTTCAGAAAACGTTATATAACGTAGTGTTGACAAGTAGAGTATGATGTCATGTTTTGCATTGTTCGGTAGGGTTCGTGGTGTAAATATGGGTCAGAACAGTATTATGACCACATTATTATTTATTTTTTACCTTTATTTAACTAGGCAAGTCAGTTAAGAACAAAGTCTTATTTTCAATGATGGCCTACCAAGGAACAGTGGGTTACCTCTCTTGTTCAGGGGCAGAACGACAGATTTGTATTTTGTCAGCTCGGGGATATGAACTTGCAACCTTTCGGTGACTAGTCCAACGCTCTAACCACTAGGCTATGACAGGTTATGACAAGTAATGTCAGCTGTTATGACATATGACATGGTTATGACCCTGTCACATAATGTGACATTATGACACGCTGGGTGTCAAGTAAAGTGTTACCGCATTTGGTAATAACAACTGTTGTTACCACCCTACCATTAAAAAGGACACACGAAGTGACAACGGTCACATCTCAGCCTGGGATGACTCATGTTATTTCTAAGGGTACTTCCAAGAGTCCTTACGCTGTCGTGTTCAAGAATCTTAAAAAAGACGTCATCCGGGAAATTTAAAAAAACTTTTACTGTTGAAAAGCGATATCGCAGGTATAAATACAGTAAAGTACACACACACTGAAGGGTACAATAATACGTTTTGCGTTTAAAACAGCGTTACATTTTTTTATTTTTTTTGATGATGATGATAAAAAAATTAAAAAGTTGATGATGTCACAATAGACCATCAGACCAATTCCATGAAGTTTTCAGTTGTGTAATCATTTATTTTTATTTCATGGAATTGGTCTGATGGTCTATTGTGACATCATCAACCTTCCCCCATTTTTTGCTTGAGGAACAACAGAGGAGCAATAGAGAACTAAAGAGGAAACATGATTAGTGGAGATGTGTGGCTCTAGAGGAGACAAGCCTTCCCTATTGGGAGGCTGACGGAGCCCAGCTGAGGGTAATTGACTGGACGATCAGATCCAACATTTGATCAGGCTGCCGCAGCTCCCGTTTGAAGGAGAGTACTGGAGACAGCAGCAGCCATGTTGAGGCTGAAAGACTCTCTGTATAAGATAAAAGTAGAACTTGAACTAACAAAAGTTAAGTTTATTATCTGTAAGCATTTATGTTGGGTAATTATGAAATAAAACTTTAGTTTGAAGTGTTAATTCGGCCTTCACTAAGCCTCTGTACCCTGAGAACCCTCCTAGATCTGAGCCCAGGCTATGCTACAGGGTCTGTCTGTTTAGACTGGCATTACTGGGCTGGTTCCTGGTATCTGTTTAGACTGGCATTACTGGGCTGGGTCCTGGTGTCTGTTTAGACTGGCATTACTGGGCTGGTTCCTGGTGTCTGTTTAGACTGGCATTACTGGGCTGGTTCCTGGTGTCTGTTTAGACTGGCATTCCTGGTGTCTGTTTAGACTGGCATTACTGGGCTGGTTCCTGGTGTCTGTTTAGACTGGCATTACTGGGCTGGGTCCTGGTGTCTGTTTAGACTGGCATTACTGGGCTGGTTCCTGGTGTCTGTTTAGACTGGCATTACTGGGCTGGGTTCCTGGTATCTGTTTAGACTGACTTTACTGGGCTGGTTCAAGACGTGTTACTCGGCTGGCGTTCATTCAAACCAGTAACCTTTTGGTTACGGGTCCAATGCTCTTAACCTCTAGGCTACCTGCCGCCCTTTGCTAACCAGTGGAGGTTAACGATGTTTCATATGAGGAAGGATATATTCTGTCTGAATGTGAATCCTTTGAAAGTTATCTAGCTAGCTGTGTGTTGCTCTCGGGCTAAGTCCCCCCCCCCACGCCCTCCTCCTTCCTGTCTGCCTCATGACTGACTTTATAAGCACACCACCACCACATCATCTCAGAACCCTAAACTAAAAACATCGTGTGCCCAGAAAAGCTCATCACTTGTTGGTAGAAGAAGCTGGAGATTTGCATATTTGTCATAAATTAAAGATTGCAGTTGAGATTGAGTGGCCAGGGGTTTTAATCACAACCAAACACCGAGAGTTGAAGGGAGGGACTTGTAACCGAACAGAATCCCTGATTGGTTTGGGAGAAGAATGATTAATTTATTATCAATTGTTTATTTATTGTCAGCAGCAAACAGCCAAACTACTTACCATTCAAAACATAAAAAAATGTGCTAAAACAACAACTGAACCACAGTACTCTCCCTGAATGAATATAGCTTTAATGACTTGAAAACTTTCCACTTGCACTAGTTTAGGAAAGCCGTTTAGCAGGAATTGCTATGCGTTTTGGCGGCACCAGAAAACAGAAGAAAGAGCATTACCCTGACTATCTCTACCATGCATTATTCATGTTGTCTCTCTGAGTGGTGTGTCAAGAAGCAAGCCCTGTTTTAAAAACATTCAGCACCACTCAGCTATGCTCTACTAAAACACATCAATACAGTCACCACTTCCATACCAGCGGGTCCTAAATACTGTCACCACTTTCATACCAGCGGGTCCTAAATACTGCTTGGCTGTAACGTTGCCTTGTCTTTTTGGAGACATCCAAGTGAATAACTTTATTACAGAACATTACTGAGAAACCAGGTTAGCTAGCTAGCTCACATTATGTGGCTTGGTAGAGAGTTGACAAGCAAATGAGCTAGCTATGTTTTGTGACATACATTAGCAAGTTAGCTAGGTTTTGTGACATACATTAACGAGTTAGCTAGGTTTTGTGACGTACATTAGCGAGTTAGCTAGGTTTTGTGACGTACATTAGCGAGTTAGCTAGGTTTTGTGACGTACATTAGCGAGTTAGCTAGGTTTTGTGATGTACATTAGCGAGTTAGCTAGGTTTTGTGACGTACATTAGCGAGTTAGCTAGGTTTTGTGACGTTCATTAGCGAGTTAGCTAGGTTTTGTGACATACATTAGCGAGTTAGCTAGGTTTTGTGACATGGGGCCTGGGGCGGCAGCGTAGCCTAGTGGTTAGAGCGTTGGACTAGTAACCGGAAGATTGTGAGTTCAAACCCCCGAGCTGACAAGGTACAAATCTGTCGTTCTGCCCCTGAACAGGCAGTTAACCCACTGTTCCCAGGCCATCATTGAAAATAAGAATGTGTTCTTAACTGACTTGCCTGGTTAAATAAAGGTCAAAATAAAAAAATAAAAAAATTAGCTAGCTAGATAGATATAATGTTATATAATAATGGGACATGCCCAAAATAAAAATAAAAAATGTAGTTATTAAAAGACCACACAACAATCCACTCCAAGGTGTTACTGCTGCCTGCTTTATCAAGCGTTGAAGTGGCGTCCAGCATCACGCTGTCAGATAGGTTGAGAACACATGCTTCATTTCATTAGGAGAATAGCTAGATACCTTTTTCCTATTCCTTTCAATGATGGCTATTGGGTAGTGTGAACTTTCTTGTGGGTGAATCATTTCTGGTTGGTTTCTCTACTTTCTTTGAGCCTGCCTTCTTTGAGTGGCCTATGTGTAGGTTTATCTCTCTGGTACTGTCATGTCTCCCTCTCTAGTAGTTAACATGTTTGCCAGTAATGAAGATACTATATGCTTGGAGTATAACCGACTGTCTTTTTCTAAAGGGGGGATGAGTTTCTGGAGGAGCCTGGAGGGGTTGAGCTAGATGGGAGGTGCCTGGAGGGGTTGAGGTAGATGGGAGGAGCCTGGAGGGGTTGACATAGATGGGGAGGAGCCTGGAGGAGTTGAGCTAGATGGGAGGAGCTCGGGGAGGGGGGGCTAGATGGGAGGAGCCTGGAGGGGTTGAGCTAGATGAGAGCCTCGTGGAGGAGCCGGGAGTGATTGAGCTAGATGAGAGCACCGTGGAGGAGCCTAGAGGGGATGAGATAGATGAGAGCACCGTGGAGGAGCCTGGAGAGGTTGAGCTAGATGAGAGTACCATGGAGGCAACAGAAGGCGAAACAGGCTACACTACAGTCTCTTTCAGTTAACTGTTCCCAGACATTATCACCCTATATGTGTATTGCCATTTCTTATTCAGTGAATTAACTTGTTGTGTTCTATGTTCTATTTAGGCTGATGAATATGAGCATCTCCGAACAGACCGTAGAAGGAAATGAAGATGAGGTCAATGCCCTAATGAATAGTGGGGAAGTGTAACATTGTTCTTAGTATTTGTGATGTGCTAGTGTACTTTTGTTGTTTTATTTACAATGTACCTTTTATATTATTATTCTGTCTTATTTGTGATTGCATCGATTGGTGCTGATAAGAGTGGTGCTGTGGTGCTGCTGAGAGTGGTGCTGATGGGAGTGGTGCTTTGGTGCTGATGAGAGTGGAGCTGATGGGAGTGGTGCTGTGGTGCCGATGAGAGTGGTGCTGTGGTGCCGATGAGAGTTGGTGCTGTGGTGCTGATGGGAGTGGTGCTGTGGTGCTGATGAGAGTGGTGCTGTGGTGCTGATGAGAGTGGTGCTGATGAGAGTGGTGCTGATGAGAGTGGTGCTGATGAGAGTGGTGCTGTGGTGCTGATGAGAGTGGTGCTGATGAGAGTGGTGCTGATGAGAGTGGTGCTGTGGTGCTGATGAGAGTGGTGCTGCTGAGAGTGGTGCTGATGAGAGTGGTGCTGATGAGAGTGGTGCTGTGGTGCTGATGAGAGTGGTGCTGATGAGAGTGGTGCTGATGAGAGTGGTGCTGATGAGAGTGGTGCTGTGGTGCCGATGAGAGTGGTGCTGGTGGGAGTGGTGCTGTGGTGCTGATGAGAGTGGTGCTGAGGAGAGTGGTGCTGATGAGAGTGGTGCTGTGGTGCTGATGAGAGTGGTGCTGATGAGAGTGGTGCTGTGGTGCTGATGAGAGTGGTGCTGATGAGAGTGGTGCTGATGGGAGTGGTGCTGATGAGAGTGGTGCTGATGAGAGGGGTGCTGATGAGAGTGGTGCTGTGCTGCTGATGAGAGTGGTGCTGGTGGGAGTGGTGCTGATGAGAGTGGTGCTGATGAGAGTGGTGCTGATGAGACCTGGAGTCCCTCATAGAAATCACAGGTGAATGAAGATACTGATGAAGAGGAGTCTGACGAGTTTGAAGATTCTGAGGACAGCATCTCGGACGAGATTATTATTCTATACCTTTAAAGAAGAATACATTCCTTCGCGCTGTGTTCGGTATGATTATTATTCTATACCTTTAGCCATGTATACATGTTTACATTTTGTATTTTATGATACATCGTGTACCGTGTTTCTAAAGAAATGTATCCACGTAATTTTCTAGGTGTTTAAAACGGAATGGGTGAATCTATACCATTTAGCCATGTATACTGTTTACATTTTGATTTAGACTACCGGTCATCAGTTTCTAAAGATGTACACGTAATTTTCCATGTTTTACGGAAGACTCTTCTGCCACAGAACTACCGGTCATCAGCGTGGAAGAGACACGACTCCATCCTTTTAGAAGACTCTTCTGCCACAGAACTACCGGTCATCAGCGTGGAAGAGACAGGGCACGACTCCATCCTTTTAGAAGACTCTTCTGCCACAGAACTACCGGTCATCAGCGTGGAAGAGACAGGGCACGACTCCATCCTTTTAGAAGACTCTTCTGCCACAGAACTACCGGTCATCAGCGTGGAAGAGACAGGGCACGACTCCATCCTTTTAGAAGACTCTTCTGCCACAGAACTACCGGTCATCAGCGTGGAAGAGACAGGGCACGACCCCATCCTTTTAGAATACTCTTCTGCCACAGAACTACCGGTCATCAGTGTGGAAGAGACAGGGCACGACTCCATCCTTTTAGAAGACTCTTCTGCCACAGAACTACCGGTCATCAGCGTGGAAGAGACAGGGCACGACTCCATCCTTTTAGAAGACTCTTCTGCCACAGAACTACCGGTCATCAGCGTGGAAGAGACAGGGCACGACTCCATCCTTTTAGAAGACTCTTCTGCCACAGACGCAACTCCGTCCACAGACAAACGCCCTCCATCCACAGACAAACGCCCTCCATCCACAGACAAAACGCCCTCCATCCACAGACAAACGCCCTCCATCCACAGACAAAATGCCCTCCATCCACAGACAAAACGCCCTCCATCCACAGACAAAACGCCCTCCATCCACAGACAGACGCGCCTCCGTCCACGGACAGACGCAACTCCAGCCACAGACACGCCTGACCCACATCAAGTGATTCGCGAGGATGACATAATTGGCAAGCATACATCCATCCATCACTTCTGAAGTCAGTTCAATAGATCTGATTAACTCTCTTGTGCTGCCTGTTGATCAGTGCCCGTTCCACAACCGGGGGAACAGATAAAAATCGACACGTCCTTCCACCCATTTGTGGTCCACATCAATTGGAGACGCACAGCGAGCATCATTGAATGGGTGAGTTAATCCAATCCTAACGTGGGTTTGTCGTACTTCTCTACATGCAATGAAGAACGTCAGACTTGTATCTTTGAACTTCCCGTGCTATATAAACATTGGTTGGCATCCACCAAAAAGTAAGGATTCTTCCACAAATGTATTTGTAAAAACAAAAGCTTTAATAGTGTGTATTTTTAGATTATAATTTGGATATAATATTTTTTATCCAGGTTGTGTCTCATATATATATATATGGTAGTATGGAAACCATTGAATGCTGTCTTTATGTCTTTACAGATCTGATCTAAAGGTCACTGCATCTGGAAATGGAAGTCTCAGCCCACAGTGAGGCGACTCCGGGATGCTGGCCTTCGAGGCAGAGTTGCAAAGAAAAAAGCCATATCTCTGTCTAAAAGTCTTTGTTCATTTTGCCCATTTTAATCTTTTCTTTTTATTGGCCAGTCTGAGATATGGCTTTTTCTTTGCAACTCTGCCTAGAAGGCCAGCATCCCGGAGTTGCCTCGTCACTTTTGACGTTGAGACTGGTGTTTTGCGGGAGCTATTTAATGTACTGTTTCTCAAACTAGACTCTCTAATGTACTTGTCCTCTTGCTCAGTTGTACACCGGGGTCTCCCACTCCTCTTTCTATTCTGGTTAGAGCCAGTTTGCGCTGTTCTGTGAAGGGAGTAGTACACAGCGTTGTACGAGATCTTCAGTTTCTTGGCAATTTCTCACATGGAATAGCCTTCATTTCTCAGAACAAGAATAGAGTGACGAGTTTCAGAAGAAGGTATTTGTTTCTGGACATTTTGAGCCTGTAATCAAACCCACAAATGCTGATGCTCCAGATACACAACTAGTCTAAAGAAGGACAGTTTTATTGCTTCTTTAATCAGAACAACAGTTTTCAGCTGTGCTAACATGATTGCTAAAGGGTTTTCTAATGATCAATTAGTCTTTTAAAATGATAAACTTGGATTAGCTAACACAACGTGTCAATGGAACACAGGAGTGATGGTTGCTGATAATGGGCCCCTGTACGCCTATGTAGATGCTTCAACACCTGCATTGCTTGCTGTTTGGGGTTTTAGGCTGGGTTTCTGTACAGCACTTTGAGATATTAACTGATGTACGAAGGGCTATATAAATACATTTGATTTGATTTGATTTAGTGTATTTCTCATATTTTTTCAGACCCAGCGGAAGGAACATATAAAGACAGTGAAATATTCTCTCGATATGTGGAGCCAAGAACCTGGCCAAGTAAATCCATGCAGTGAGTATTTAATTATAGATATTACAGTATATATGTATATATGTTTTGGACTCTTATGATGCGACGATGTTGCTCCAGTGTTGCAATTATTATCATATCTAGACAGCACAGATTAAAAGCCAGGCAGAACACATGAAGGAGGAAGTCAACCACAGATTAAAGGCAGAACTCATCCTGTCGATGAAGGAGGAAGTCAACCACAGATTAAAGGCAGAACTCATCCTGTCGATGAAAGAGGAAGTCAACCACAGATTAAAGGCAGAACTCATCCTGTCGATGAAGGAGGAAGTCAACCACAGATTAAAGGCAGAACTCATCTTGTCGATGAAGGAGGAAGTCAACCACAGATTAAAGGCAGGTGAACCTGGAGACCATACGGGAGCTACATAATCATTCTCTAGCTCAGCAACCCTTGGAGAAACCCAGGTAAAGACCCACATACATTCAAACCATTTTACACAATGTACATTACAATGACATAATTTGAAAGAAGCGGTTTAATTTAGGTTTCTTGTGCTACATAATTCTTTACCCCTCATAGTAACAGTTATATTTGTTCTGCTATATCTGTTGGAATACATCTCTAGATTAACAGTAAAGGCCCTGATGGACAAAGACCCCTGCTGCTGGACCTCTCTAAAGACCCCTGCTGCTGGACCTCTCTAAAGACCCCTGCTGCTGGACCTCTTTAAAGACCCCTGCTGCTGGACCTCTCTAAAGACCCCTGCTGCTGGACCTCTCTAAAGACCCCTGCTGCTGGACCTCTCTAAAGACCCCTGCTGCTGGACCTCTCTAAAGACCCCTGCTGCTGGACCTCTTTAAAGACCCCTGCTGCTGGACCTCTCTAAAGACCCCTGCTGCTGGACCTCTCTAAAGACCCCTGCTGCTGGACCTCTCTAAAGACCCCTGCTGCTGGACCTCTCTAAAGACCCCTCCTGCTGGACCTCTTTAAAGACCCCTGCTGCTGGACCTCTCTAAAGACCCCTGCTGCTGGACCTCTCTAAAGACCCCTGCTGCTGGACCTCTTTAAAGACCCCTGCTGCTGGACCTCTCTAAAGACCCCTGCTGCTGGACCTCTCTAAAGACCTCTTTCCGAAGCCTCCATTATCAAGCAACTAGGGCTGAGACCTCCCTCCCTGCCTTCCTCCCAGTCCCAACCCCAAAACACAGCACTTTCTCCATGAACCAGGCCACACACTCAGACCTGTGACAAAAACCTACACATGGACAGCTGGCATAGTGAAGAAATGGGATGACATTAGCATTGATATAATGCTTTACAGAGGGCCTGCAGTGCCAGACCATTTTCATAGGTTTACTTTGCTCTGTAAATATGGCCATACTTTTGATAGTGCATTACTTAAAGGCCCACCGGCATCACGTTATCACCCCATTTCAATTTGCCAAGCAGCTCCTCCTAAAAGCCTCTTCACAAAAAAAGTGGCGTCACTTGCAAACAGAATCCTTGGTTTAGAAGACAAAATAAGAGTGACAATGTGATTGTAGCCTATTGAAACAACACAGAGCAGATTCTCTCCCCTCCCCAACAGCAGTCAGCTGCCAGAGCTCTAGTTGTAGATGAACATTTGTGGTAGCATGTTTCAGACATGTTCTACTGAAGAGGCATCATCGTCATTAGCGTTGGATCGACTCGACACGAAAAGAGAAGTGACAAAAAAAAAGAGGGAGAGAGTTTCCTTACAAATGAAATAACAAAAGAGTTGCGTCGCTGACGACTCGCTGATTCCAGCTCTCAGATATTAAGATACAATGTGAACATGATCAAAAGCAAGTTAACCCTTTTACCTCACCAAGAACATTGTTAGCCATCCTTTAATAGACTGTTTACATCCGAGCTCTCTTGACACACGCTCATGCCCACTCCCTCATGCCCACTCCCTCATGCCCACTCCCTCATGCCCACTCCCCTCATGCCCACTCCCTCATGCCCACTCCCCTCATGCCCACTCCCCTCATGCCCACTCTCTCATGCCCACTCCCTCATGCCCACTCCCTCATGCCCACTCCCCTCATGCCCACTCCCTCATGCCCACTCCCTCATGCCCACTCCCCTCATGCCCACTCCCTCATGCCCACTCCCCTCATGCCCACTCCCTCATGCCCACTCCCCTCATGCCCACTCCCTCATGCCCACTCCCCTCATGCCCACTCCCTCATGCCAACTCCCTCATGCCCACTCCCTCATGCCCACTCCCTCATGCCCACTCCCCTCATGTCCACTCCCTCATGCCCACTCCCTCATGCCCACTCCCTCATGCCCACTCCCTCATGCTCAAGCGCTCTCTCACAACCATAGGTTGTAATATATAAACAACACAAGAAGCGGGAGAGACATGGACGACTCGTTGATTACCACTTTTAAATATGTTCACTTGTCCAGGGTTAGTTATGTGTTTTATATTCCTGTTGGAAACCCCTCTGGAATATCGGTACCAAAACCTAATCATTTCATGCCTATGTCATATTTCATTGGATATCTCATGTCTCCTTGAATAGCAAGGTTTGGAGTAAGTTCTCATTTATGTGCATAGACCCGGCACAAGTCATTGGTGTTAGCTGTTGTTTTGAAGGGGGTGACCTCATTTATGTGCATAGACCCGGCACAAGGCATTGGTGTTAGCTGTTGTTTTGAAGGGGGTGACCTCATTTATGTGCATAGACCCGGCACAAGGCATTGGTGTTAGCTGTTGTTCTGAGGGTGACTCATTTATGTGCATAGACCCGGCACAAGGCATTGGTGTTAGCTGTTGTTCTGAGGGTGACCTCATTTATCTGCATAGACCCGGCACAAGTCATTGGTGTTAGCTGTTGTTCTGAGGGTGACCTCATTTATCTGCATAGACCCGGCACAAGGCATTGGTGTTAGCTGTTGTTCTGAGGGTGACCTCATTTATCTGCATAGACCCGGCACAAGTCATTGGTGTTAGCTGTTGTTCTGAGGGTGACCTCATTTATCTGCATAGACCCGGCACAAGGCATTGGTGTTAGCTGTTGTTTTGAAGGGGGTGACCTCATTTATGTGCATAGACCCGGCACAAGTCATTGGTGTTAGCTGTTGTTCTGAGGGTGACCTCATTTATCTGCATAGACCCGGCACAAGTCATTGGTGTTAGCTGTTGTTCTGAGGGTGACCTCATTTATCTGCATAGACCCGGCACAAGGCATTGGTGTTAGCTGTTGTTCTGAGGGTGACCTCATTTATCTGCATAGACCCGGCACAAGTCATTGGTGTTAGCTGTTGTTCTGAGGGTGACCTCATTTATCTGCATAGACCCGGCACAAGGCATTGGTGTTAGCGGTTGTTTTCAACTAATTATATGTCAACGGTAACCAATTTATAATATAGACAAACACTGTCTAAAATGTGTTAAAATTGTGCGTTTTTAACACTTTATATCCAGAGAAGAACATATGCAAAACAAACTAATGTAAAATCATTTATTCACTTTCAGACGTATAAATAAAAATGGGACATTTTCCCATTTTAACATTTGTTGTGCTGGGAGAAATAAACTAACAACCTTTTTCAATCTTTGATATGACATGTTGTTCCCAGTTTAGAAGGTTTCTGATGTCCTGAAGACATACCTGGTAGGTGTTTGTGTGCGGAGAACTCAAACTGAGGGAGAGGATGTGTTCTGTTCACAGCAGGTGACATGTCAGTACTAACGTCGTGACGATAAGTGTCTGGCAACGGACGCGCTTTGGTCATAACACTAGTATGTCATCATGTGACGCTCTTTGGTCATAACACTAGTATGTCATCATGTGACACTCTTTGGTCATAACACTAGTATGTCATCATGTGACACTCTTTGGTCGTAACACTAGTATGTCATGTGACACTCTGGTCGTAACACTAGTATGTCATCATGTGACACTCTGGTCATAACACTAGTATGTCATCATGTGACACTCTGGTCATAACACTAGTATGTCATCATGTGACGCTCTTTGGTCATAACACTAGTCTGTCATCATGTGACACTCTTTGGTCATAACACTAGTATGTCATCATGTGACGCTCTTTGGTCATAACACTAGTATGTCATCATGTGACACTCTTTGGTCATAACACTAGTATGTCATCATGTGACACTCTGGTCATAACACTAGTATGTCATCATGTGACACTCTTTGGTCATAACACTAGTATGTCATCATGTGACACTCTTTGGTCATAACACTAGTATGTCATCATGTGACACTCTTTGGTCATAACACTAGTATGTCATCATGTGACACTCTGGTCATAACACTAGTATGTCATCATGTGACACTCTTTGGTCATAACACTAGTATGTCATCATGTGACACTCTTTGGTCATAACACTAGTATGTCATCATGTGACACTCTTTGGTCATAACACTAGTATGTCATCATGTGACGCTCTTTGGTCATAACACTAGTATGTCAGCATGTGACACTCTTTGGTCATAACACTAGTATGTCATGTGACACTCTGGTCATAACACTAGTATGTCATCATGTGACGCTCTTTGGTCATAACACTAGTATGTCATCATGTGACACTCTGGTCATAACACTAGTATGTCATCATGTGACACTCTTTGGTCATAACACTAGTATGTCATCATGTGACACTCTGGTCATAACACTAGTATGTCATCACGTGACACTCTGGTCATAACACTAGTATGTCATCATGTGACACTCTGGTCATAACACTAGTATGTCATCATGTGACGCTCTTTGGTCATAACACTAGTATGTCATCATGTGACGCTCTTTGGTCATAACACTAGTATGTCATGTGACACTCTGGTCATAACACTAGTATGTCATCATGTGACACTCTGGTCATAACACTAGTATGTCATCATGTGACACTCTGGTCATAACACTAGTATGTCATCATGTGACACTCTTTGGTCATAACACTAGTATGTCATCATGTGACACTCTGGTCATAACACTAGTATGTCATCATGTGACACTCTTTGGTCATAACACTAGTATGTCATCAGGTGACACTCTTTGGTCATAACACTAGTATGTCATCATGTGACACTCTGGTCATAACACTAGTATGTCATCATGTGACACTCTTTGGTCATAACACTAGTATGTCATCATGTGACACTCTTTGGTCATAACACTAGTACAGTGCCTTGCGAAAGTATTCGGCCCCCTTGAACTTTGCGACCTTTTGCCACATTTCAGGCGTCAAACATAAAGATATAAAACTGTATTTTTTTGTGAAGAATCAACAACAAGTGGGACACAATCATGAAGTGGAACGACATTTATTGGATATTTCAAACTTTTTTAACAAATCAAAAACTGAAAAATTGGTCGTGCAAAATTATTCAGCCCCTTTACTTTCAGTGCAGCAAACTATCTCCAGAAGTTCAGTGAGGATCTCTGAATGATCCAATGTTGACCTAAATGACTAATGATGATAAATACAATCCACCTGTGTGTAATCAAGTCTCCGTATAAATGCACCTGCACTGTGATAGTCTCAGAGGTCCGTTAAAAGCGCAGAGAGCATCATGAAGAACAAGGAACACACCAGGCAGGTCCGAGATACTGTTGTGAAGAATTTTAAAGCCGGATTTGGATACAAAAAGATTTCCCAAGCTTTAAACATCCCAATGAGCACTGTGCAAGTGATAATATTTAAATGGAAGGAGTATCAGACCACTGCAAATCTACCAAGACCTGGCCGTCCCTCTAAACTTTCAGCTCATACAAGGAGAAGACTGATCAGAGATGCAGCCAAGAGGCCCATGATTACTCTGGATGAACTGCAGAGATCTACAGCTGAGGTGGGACACTCTGTCCATAGGACAACAATCAGTCATATATTGCACAAATCTGGCCTTTATGGAAGAGTGGCAAGAAGAAAGCCATTTCTTAAAGATATCCATAAAAAGTGTTGTTTAAAGTTTGCCACAAGCCACCTGGGAGACACACCAAACATGTGGAAGAAGGTGCTCTGGTCAGATGAAACCAAAATTGAACTTTTTGGCAACAATGCAAAACGTTATGTTTGGCGTAAAAGCAACACAGCTCATCACCCTGAACACACCATCCCCACTGTCAAACATGGTGGTGGCAGCATCATGGTTTGGGCCTGCTTTTCTTCAGCAGGGACAGGGAAGATGGTTAAAATTGATGGGAAGATGGATGGAGCCAAATACAGGACCATTCTGGAAGAAAACCTGATGGAGTCTGCAAAAGACCTGAGACTGGGACGGAGATTTGTCTTCCAACAAGACAATGATCCAAAACATAAAGCAAAATCTACAATGGAATGGTTCAAAAATAAACATATCCAGGTGTTAGAATGGCCAAGTCAAAGTCCAGACCTGAATCCAATCAAGAATCTGTGGAAAGAACTGAAAACTGCTGTTCACAAATGCTCTCCATCCAACCTCACTGAGCTCGAGCTGTTTTGCAAGGAGGAATGGGAAAAAATGTCAGTCTCTCGATGTGCAAAACTGATAGAGACATACCCCAAGCGACTTACAGCTGTAATCGCAGCAAAAGGTGGCGTATTAACTTAAGGGGGCTGAATAATTTTGCACGCCCAATTTTTCAGTTTTTGATTTGTTAAAAAAGTTTGAAATATCCAATAAATGTCGTTCCACTTCATGATTGTGTCCCACTTGTTGTTGATTCTTCACAAAAAAATACAGTTTTATATCTTTATGTTTGAAGCCTGAAATGTGGCAAAAGGTCGCAAAGTTCAAGGGGGCCGAATACTTTCGCAAGGCACTGTATGTCATCATGTGACGCTCTTTGGTCATAACACTAGTATGTCATCATGTGACGCTCTTTGAGAATCCAAAGCGCCCAGAGTGGAACCCAGTGTTCTGTGAATGGGGATCAAGTGTCCCTGATTTTCCAAACACTGCAACTGGGGCTGACAAACTCTGGTTTCCTGCACCAAGGGCTCCATGCCGCCACATCACAAACTGTGTGTAGTCAGCATGCCGTTGCTACCCGGGAGCCATCCCCAAGCTCTGCTGCATCAGCCACTGCCAACACGTCAACAAAACCTAAAATATCCGTTGTCGAGGCAGTAATGGGGGGAAATGTGGCGGCTGGTTTACACAGAAGTCTGGTCCCCGACCGTGACACTTCCTTTCTTGTCTCTGTAGGCATCCCCCCTTGCAGTTACCAAGGTTACCACCTGGTAAAAAAAAAAGTGCAGGTGGTGGCTCACCGTGCCGCCGTCGGTAGATCTCTAGGATATCAACAACAACAACAAAACAACCCCTGGCTCTCGCTGAAGCATCAGCCTCATCGCCTCCCTGTTGTCTGCGTCATCCAGCTCCCCGATGAGGAGTTGCTGAATGAACAGATGCACACGTAGCCGACAATCAGTAAGGCAGATTGTTTCCCTCCACACTCATCTAAATGGTATTTTGTATATATGTATGATAGGTCTACGATCAAAGCCAATTCAAAACACTACATTCTACTTGCAAATTGTTTTAAACTATATCATGTTTCTATTGAATGTAGCATGTGTGGAGAAATACCAAAGACCAAAAAATGTTTTCAGCCACCAGCTCTGTCTCCAGAGCAACAGAACCAGCCAGAACAACAGAACCAGCCAGACCAACAGAGACAGCCAGACCAACAGAACCAGCCAGACCAACAGAACCAGCCAGACCAACAGAGACAGCCAGACCAACAGAACCAGCCAGACCAACAGAACCAGCCAGACCAACAGAACCAGCCAGACCAACAGAGACAGCCAGACCAACAGAACCAGCCAGACCAACAGAGACAGCCACACCAACAGAACCAGCCAGACCAACAGAACCAGCCAGACCAACAGAACCAGCCAGACCAACAGCACCAGCCAGACCAAGAGACAGCCAGACCAACAGAACCAGCCAGACCAACAGAACCAGCCAGACCAACAGAGACAGCCACACCGACAGAAACAGACAGACCAACCGAACCGGCCGTACAGACAGAACCGCCATACAGACAGAACCAGCCGTACAGACAGAACCAGCCGTACAGACAGAACCAACCGTACAGACAGAACCAGCCGTAAAGACAGAACCAGCCGTACAGACAGAACCGCCGTACAGACAGAACCAGCCGTACAGACAGAACCAACCGTACAGACAGAACCAGCCGTACAGACAGAACCAGCCGTACCGACAGAACCGCCGTACAGACAGAACCGCCGTACAGACAGAACCGCCGTACAGACAGAACCAGCCGTACAGACAGAACCTCCGTACAGACAGAACCGCCGTACAGACAGAACCAGCCGTACAGACAGAACCTCCGTACAGACAGAACCAACCATATAGACAGGGCCAGACACACCACCACCACACACCAGCTTGGGCCCTTTCAAAAGTGGAGGATAAAATAATTAAGGAGGGAAAAGGAAAGCCCTGCTTCAAACGTGTGGATCAATGAGAGATGTTTCTTACTCAGGGAGACAGGCCTGTGGTGGTTAATGAGAGATGTATCTTACTCAGGGAGACAGGCCTGTGGTGGTTAATGTGGTTAATGAGAGATGTTTCTTACTCAGGGAGACAGGCCTGTGGTGGTTAATGAGAGATGTTTCTTATTCAGGAAGACAGGCCTGTGGTGGTTAATGTGGTTAATGAGAGATGTTTCTTACTCAGGGAGACAGGCCTGTGGTGGTTAATGAGAGATGTTTCTTACTCAGGGAGACAGGCCTGTGGTGGTTAATGAGAGATGTTTCTTACTCAGGGAGACAGGCCTGTGGTGGTTAATGAGAGATGTTTCTTATTCAGGGAGACAGGCCTGTGGTGGTTAATGAGAGATGTTTCTTACTCAGGGAGACAGGCCTGTGGTGGTTAATGTGGTTAATGAGAGATGTTTCTTACTCAGGGAGACAGGCCTGTGGTGGTTAATGAGAGATGTTTCTTACTCAGGGAGACAGGCCTGTGGTGGTTAATGAGAGATGTTTCTTATTCAGGGAGACAGGCCTGTGGTGGTTAATGAGAGATTTTTCTTACTCAGGGAGACAGGCCTGTGGTGGTTAATGTGGTTAATGAGAGATGTTTCTTACTCAGGGAGACAGCCCTGTGGTGGTTAATGAGAGATGTTTCTTACTCAGGGAGACAGGCCTGTGGTGGTTAATGAGAGATGTTTCTTACTCAGGGAGACAGGCCTGTGGTGGTTAATGAGAGATTTATTTAAATTGTATTTACCCTTATTTAATTAACAAGGTAGGCTAGCTGAGAACAAGTTCTCATTTGCAACTGCGACCTGGCCAAGATAAAGCATAGCAATTCGACACATACAACAACACAGAGTTACACATGGAATAAACAAAACATACAATCAATAATACAGTAGAACAAAAGAAAACAAAAAGTCTATGTACAGTGAGTGCAAATGAGGTAAGTTAAGGAAATAAATAGACCATGGTGGTGAAGTAATTACAATATAGCAATTAAACACTGGAATGGTAGGATGTGCAGAAGATGAATGTGCAGGTAGAGATACTGGGGTGCAAAGGAGCAAGATAAATAAATACATAAATACAGTATGGGGATGAGGTAGGTTGATAGATGGGCTGTTTACAGATGGGCTATGTACATGTGCAGTGATCTGTGAGCTGCTCTGACAGCTGGTGCTTAACCTGTTAGTCCAATAGGGGCAGTATTTCATTTTTGGATAAAAAGACGTGCCCGTTTTAAGCGCAATATTTTGTCACGAAAAGATGCTCGACTATGCTTGGAATTGATAGTTTTGGAAAGAAGACACTCTTACGTTTCCAGAACTGCAAAGATTTTCACTGTGAGTGCCCTAGAACAAATGCTTCAGGCAAAACCAAGATGTTTGACCGACCAGGAAATGAACAGGATTTCTGAGGCTACGTTTTCCATGATCGCCTTATATGGCTGTGAATGCGACAGGAATGAACGGACACTTTCTCTTGTTTCCCCAAGGTGTCTGCAGCATTGTGACGTATTTGTAGGCATATCATTGGAAGATTGACCATAAGAGACTACAATTGCCAAGTGTCCCGCACGGTGTCTGCGTGGCAATTGGTGCGCAAAAGTCAGCTCCCAGTATTTTTCCATCCGAATCAGAGGAGAAAGCATGCTTCTAGGACTGCGGTTTCAATGGAGAGATATATGACAAACCACCTTCAGGATTGATTCAAACAACGTTTTCCATGTTTCAGTCGATATTATGGAGTTATTTCGGAAAAAAGTTTGACGTGTAGGTGACTGAATTTTCGGTTAGTTTCGGTAGCCAAATGCATAGTAACAAAACGGAACGATGTGTCCTACACAAGAATCTTTCAGGAAAAACTGGACATCTGCTATGTAACTGAGAGTCTCCTCATTGAAACATCTGAAGTTATTCAAAGGTAAATTATTTTATTTGATTCCTTGGCTGGTTTTTGTGAATATGTTGCGTGCTAAATGCTAACGCTAAATGCTAAGCTAGCTATCACCACTCTTACACAAATTATTGATTTTCTCTGGTTCAAAAGCATATTTTGAAAATCTGAGACGACAGGATTGTTAAGAAAAGGATAAGCTTGAGAGCAGGCATATTTATTTCATTTCATTTGCGATTTTTAGAAATCGCTAACGTTGCGTTATGGTAATGAGCTTGAGGCTGTAGTTACGCTCCCGCATACGGGTTTGGGCGGACTATGAGGTTAAAGCTAGTGAGGGAGAAATTAGTCTCCAGCTTCAGAGATTTTTGCAGTTCGTTCCAGTCATTGGCAGCAGAGAACTGGAAGGAAAGACGACCAAAGGAGGAATTGGCTTTGGGGGTGACCAGTGAGATATACCTGCTGGAGCGCATGCTACGAGTGGGTGCTGCTATGGTGACCAGTGAGCTGAGATAAGGCGGGGCTTTACCTAGCAGAGACTTGTAGATGACCTGTAGCCAATGGGTTTGGCGACATGTATGAAGCAAGGGCCAACCAACGAGAGCGTACAGGTCGCAATGGTGGGTAGTATATGGGGCTTTGGTGACAAAACAGATTGCACTGTGATAGACTGCATCTAGTTTGTTGAGTAGAGTGTTGGAGGCTATTTTATAGATGACATCACCGAAGTCGAGGATTGGTAGGATGGTCAGTTTTACCAGAGTATGTTTGGCAGAATGAGTGAAGGATGCTTTGTTTCGATATAGGAAACCGATTCTAGATTTAATTTTGGATTGGAGATGCTTAATGTGAGTCTGGAAGGAGAGTTTACAGTCTAACCAGACACCCAGGTATTTGTAGTTGTCCACATATTCTGAGTCAGAGCCGTCCAGGGTAGTGATGCTGGACGGGCGAGCAGCAGTGGGCAGCGATTGGTTGAATAGCATGTACTTAGTTTTACTTCCGTTTAAGAGCCGTTGGAGGCCACGGAAGGAGAGTTGTATGGCATTGAAGCTCGTCTGGAGGTTAGTTAACACAGTGTCCAAGGAGGGGCCAGAAGTATACAGAATGGTGTCGTCTGCATAGAGGTGATCAGAGAATCACCAGCAGCAAGAGCGACATCATTGATATAAACAGGGAAGAGAGACGGCCCGAGAATTGAACCCTGTGGCACACCCATAGAGACTGCCAGAGGTTCGGACAACAGGCCCTCCAATTTGACACACTGAACTCTATCAGAGAAGTAGTTGGTATACCAGGCGAGGCAATTCGTTAAGAAACCAAGGCTGTCAAGTATGCCAATAAAAATGTGGTGATTGACAGAGTTGAAAGCCTTGGCCAGGTCGATGAATACTGCTGCACAGTATTGTCTTTTATCGATGGCGGTTATGATATCCTTTAGGACCTTGAGCGTGGCTGAGGTTCACCAGCTCTGAAACCAGATTGCATAGCGGAAAAGGTACGGTGGGATTCTAAATGGTCAGTGATCTGTTTGTTAACTTGGCTTTCGAAGACCTTAGAAAGGCAGGGTAGGATAGATATAGGTCTGTAGCAGTTTGTGTCTAGAGTGTCTCGCCCTTTGAAGAGGGGGATCACCGCAGCAGCTTTCCAATCTTTGTGGATCTCAGACAATACAAAAGAGAGGTTGAACAGGCTGACCTTGGGACTGACCCTGAAACTGACCCTGTATATAACTACTGACCCTGGAACTGAACGTGTATATAACTACTGACCCTGTATATAACTACTGACCCTGTATATAACTACTGACCCTGGAACTGACCCTGTATATAACTACTGACCCTGGAACTGACCCTGTATATAGCTACTGACCCTGTATATAGCTACTGACCCTGGAACTGACCCTGTATATAACTACTGACCCTGGAACTGACCCTGTATATAGCTACTGACCCTGTATATAGCTACTGACCCTGTATATAACTACGGACCATGTATATAACTACTGACCCTGTATATAGCTACTGTCCCTGTATATAACTACTGACCCTGTCTATAGCTACTGACCCTGTATATAGCTACTGACCCTGTAAATAACTACTGACCCTGTATATAGCTACTGACCCTGTATATAGCTACTGACCCTGTATACAACTACTGACCCTGGATATAACTACTGACCCTGGATATAACTACTGACCCTGGATATAACTACTGACCCTGGAACCGTTCCTGTAAATAACTACTGACCCTGGAACAGACCCTGTATATAGCTACTGACCCTGAAACTGTCCCTGTATATAACTACTGTCCCTGGATATAACTACTGACCCTGGATATAACTACTGACCCTGGATATAACTACTGACCCTGTCTATAGCTACTGACCCTGGAACTGTTCCTGTAAATAACTACTGACCCTGGATATAACTACTGACCCTGTCTATAGCTACTGACCCTGGAACTATTCCTGTAAATAACTACTGACCCTGTCTATAGCTACTGACCCTGGAACTGTTCCTGTAAATAACTACTGACCCTGGAACAGACCCTGTATATAGCTACTGACCCTGTATATAGCTACTGACCCTGGAACTGACCCTGTATATAACTACTGACCCTGAATATAGCTACTGACCCTGTATATAACTACTGACCCTGGAACTGACCCTGTATATAACTACTGACCCTGTATATAACTACTGACCCTGTATATAGCTACTGACCCTGGAACTGACCCTGTATATAACTACTGACCCTGTATATAACTACTGACCCTGTATATAACTACTGACAATGTATATAACTACTGACCCTGTATATAACTACTGACCCTGGCACTGACCCTGTATATAACTACTGACCCTGTATATAGCTACTGACCCTGTATATAACTACTGTCCCTGTATATAGCTACTGTCCCTGTATATAGCTACTGTCCCTGTATATAGCTACTGTCCCTGTATATAACTACTGATCCTGTATATAACTACTGACCCTGTATATAACTACTGACCCTGTATATAGCTACTGACCCTGGAACTGACCCTGTATATAACTACTGACCCTGTATATAGCTACTGACCCTGTATATAGCTACTGACCCTGTATATAACTACTGACCCTGGAACTGACCCTGTATATAACTACTGACCCTGTATATAGCTACTGACCCTGTATATAGCTACTGACCCTGTATATAGCTACTGACCCTGTATATAACTACTGACCCTGTATATAACTAATGACCCTGTATATAGCTACTGACCCTGTATATAACTACTGACCCTGTATATAGCTACTGACCCTGTATATAGCTACTGACCCTGTATATAACTACTGACCCTGTATATAGCTACTGACCCTGTATATAGCTACTGACCCTGGAACTGACCCTGTATATAGCTACTGACCCTGGAACTGACCCTGTATATAGCTACTGTTCCTGTATATAACTACTGACCCTGGAACTACCCCTGTATATAGCTACTGTCCCTGTATATAACTACTGACCCTGTATATAGCTACTGTCCCTGTATATAACTACTGACCCTGGAACTGACCCTGTATATAACTACTGACCCTGGAACTGACCCTGTATATAACTACTGACCCTGTATATAGCTACTGACCCTCTATATAGCTACTGACCCTGGAACTGACCCTGTATATAACTACTGACCCTGGAACTGATCCTGTATATAGCTACTGACCCTGTATATAGTTACTGACCCTGTATATAACTACTGACCCTGTATATAACTACTGACCCTGTATATAGCTACTGACCCTGTATATAACTACTGACCCTGGAAATGACCCTGTATATAACTACTGACCCTGGAACTGACCCTGTATATAGCTACTGACCCTGTATATAGCTACTGACCCTGTACAACTACTGACCCTGTATACAACTACTGACCCTGTATATAACTACTGACCCTGGATATAACTACTGACCCTGGATATAGCTACTGACCCTGGAACCGTTATAACTACTGACCCTGGAACAGACCCTGTATATAGCTACTGACCCTGAAACTGTCCCTGTATATAACTACTGTCCCTGGATATAACTACTGACCCTATAACTACTGACCCTGATATAACTATAGCTAGCTACTGACCCTGGAACTGTTCCTGTATATAACTACTGACCCTGGATATATCTACTGACCCTGTATATAGCTACTGTCCCTGGAATAACTAACTGACCCTGTATATAGCTACTGACCCTGGAACTGTTCCTGTAAATAACTACTGACCCTGGAACAGACCCTGTATATAGCTACTGACCCTGTATATAACTACTGACCCTGGAACTGACCCTGTATATAACTACTGACCCTGAATATAGCTACTGACCCTGTATAACTAGACCCTGGAACTGTCCCTGTATATAACTACTGACCCTGTATATAACTACTGACCCTGTATATACTACTGACCCTGGAACTGACCCTGTATATAACTACTGACCCTGAACTGACCCTGTATATAACTACTGACCCTGTATATAACTACTGACCCTGTATATAACTACTGACCCTGGAACTGACCCTGTATATAACTACTGACCCTGAACTGACCCTGTATATAGCTACTGTCCCCTATATAGCTACTGTCCCTGTATATAGCTACTGTCCCTGTATATAACTACTGACCCTGTATATAACTACTGACCCTGTATATAACTACTGACCCTGTATATAACTACTGACCCTGGAACTGACCCTGTATATAACTAACCCTACTGACCCTGTATATAGCTGTATATAGCTACTGACCCTGTATATAGCTACTGACCCTGTATATAGCTACTGACCCTGTATATAACTACTGACCCTGTATATAACTACTGACCCTGTATATAGCTACTGACCCTGGAACTACTGACCCTGTATATAACTAATGTCCCTGTATATAACTACTGACCCTGTATATAGCTACTGTCCCTGTATATAGCTACTGACCCTGTATATAACTACTGACCCTGTATATAACTACTGACCCTGTATATAACTACTGACCCTGTATATAGCTACTGACCCTGGAACTGCCCCTGTATATAGCTACTGTCCCTGGAATAACTACTGACCCTGTATATAGCTACTGTTCCTGTATATAACTACTGACCCTGAACTACCCCTGTATATAGCTACTGTCCCTGTATATAACTACTGACCCTGTATATAGCTACTGTCCCTGTATATAACTACTGACCCTGGAACTGACCCTGTATATAACTACTGACCCTGGAACTGACCCTGTATATAACTACTGACCCTGTATATAGCTACTGACCCTCTATATAGCTACTGACCCTGAACTGACCCTGTATATATAGCTACCCTGACCCTGTATATAACTACTGACCCTGTATATAAGTTACTGACCCTGTATATAACTACTGACCCTGTAATAACCCCTGTATATAGCTACTGTCCCTGTATATAACTACTGACCCTGTATATAGCTACTGTCCCTGTATATAACTACTGACCCTGTATATAACTACTGACCCTGTATATAGCTACCCTGATAACCTGTATATAGCTACTGACCCTGTATATAGCTACTGTCCCTGTATATAACTACTGACCCTGTATATAGCTACTGACCCTGTATATAGCTACTGACCCTGTATATATCTACTGACCCTGTATATAGCTACTGTCCCTGTATATAACTACTGACCCTGTATATAACTACTGACCCTGGAACTGACCCTGTATATAACTACTGACCCTGGAACTGACCCTGTATATAGCTACTGACCCTGTATATAACTACTGACCCTGGAACTGACCCTGTATATAGCTACTGTCCCTGTATATAACTACTGACCCTGTATATAGCTACTGTCCCTGTATATAACTACTGACCCTGTATATAACTACTGACCCTGTATATAACTACTGACCCTGGAACTGACCCTGTATATAACTACTGACCCTGGAACTGACCCTGTATATAACTACTGACCCTGTATATAACTACTGACCCTGGAACTGACCCTGGTATATAGCTACTGACCCTGTATATAGCTACTGACCCTGGAACTGACCCTGTATATAGCTACTGACCCTGGAACTGACCCTGTATATAGCTACTGTCCCTGTATATAGCTACTGACCCTGGAACTGACCCTGTATATAGCTACTGTCCCTGTATATAGCTACTGACCCTGTATATAGCTACTGTCCCTGTATATAGCTACTGACCCTGTATATAGCTACTGACCCTGGAACTGCCCCTGTATATAGCTACTGACCCTGTATATAGCTACTGTCCCTGTATATAGCTACTGTCCCTGTATATAGCTACTGTCCCTGTATATAACTACTGACCCTGTATATAACTACTGACCCTGGAACTGACCCTGTATATAGCTACTGACCCTGTATATAACTACTGACCCTGTATATAGCTACTGTCCCTGTATATAACTACTGACCCTGTATATAACTACTGTCCCTGTATATAACTACTGACCCTGTATATAACTACTGTCCCTGTATATAACTACTGACCCTGTATATAACTACTGACCCTGTATATAGCTACTGACCCTGTATATAACTACTGTCCCTGTATATAACTACTGACCCTGTATATAACTACTGACCCTGTATATAGCTACTGACCCTGTATATAACTACTGTCCCTGTATATAACTACTGACCCTGTATATAACTACTGACCATGTATATAGCTACTGTCCCTGTATATAGCTACTGACCCTGTATATAGCTACTGTCCCTGTATATAACTACTGTCCCTGTATATAACTACTGACCCTGGAACTGACCCTGTATATAGCTACTGTCCCTGTATATAGCTACTGACCCTGTATATAGCTACTGTCCCTGTATATAACTACTGTCCCTGTATATAACTACTGACCCTGTATATAACTACTGACCCTGGAACTGCCCCTGTATATAGCTACTGACCCTGTATATAGCTACTGTCCCTGTATATAACTACTGTCCCTGTATATAACTACTGTCCCTGTATATAACTACTGACCCTGTATATAACTACTGACCCTGTATATAACTACTGACCCTGGAACTGACCCTGTATATAACTACTGACCCTGTATATAACTACTGACCCTGTATATAACTACTGTCCCTGTATATAACTACTGTCCCTGTATATTCTGGAATGGACCAATTTCTTAATTGAACAGATTGAATGTAAAACTACACACATTACATGTGACGATTATAATGCACTGCAACTGCCCTGATCAAATCTAGGAAGGTTGTCTAACAGTTTGAGAGTGTCTATTTACTGTATATAGGCCATAGGCCTGTGACTATTTACTGTATATAGGCCATAGGCCTGTGTCTAATAGGCTGTAGTATATTTACGTCCAATGTAAATCAAATAAGAAATCTCCAAACAGCACATTTTAAAGAGGCAATATATATTTTCTGCTAACACTACTATATAGATCACACACACATGTACACACACACACACACACACACACACACACACACACACACAGTATGTGACAGCTAGACAGATCTTGAGCACACCAGGGATGGAAATGAACGTGTGATTCTGTTTTAGGTCATCCTCCGTGTAGCAGACACTTTCCTTTGGTTGTTGTTTTTCAATTTATTTTTGTTAATGGTTCATTGGGAAATGTGGACAGGTGTTGCTGTTACCAACAAAACCCAATGATGTTGTCAGTGTCATATAATGACTAGATATACAACACGTAGATATGTTTGTAGCCTTATATCACAAGACCATGGCTTAACACTGGCGGAGTGAAAATAACGTTTTTATTTTTATCTTTTAATTGAAATATGGTTGACGAGATCTGAAATATGTACATGAATTCACAACGCATCTCTGAATGGAGACTGGAGACATTACATGAAAGAGGAGTTAGATATATATGACTGACAACCATATGGTCCTCGACCCTCCATCCAATAGGGGATCATGTGGAGCAGCAGCAGCCAATGAAACAACTGTATTTCACCCACGTCGATAGAATCTGTCTGTTTCATGGAGACGCCCAGTCGAAACATTACATGAAAGAGGAGTTCGATATGACTGACAACCATATGGTCCTCGACCCTCTGTCCAATAAGGGATCATGTGGAGCAGCAGCAGCCTCTGAAACAACTGTATTTCACCCACGTCGATAGAATCTGTCTGTTTCATGCCAGAGAAAGTGATCATCTCTTTCTTGAATAGGGAACAAACGCAGTTGGGTAGAGGGGAATTTCCCCTTTGTGCGTTTCTGCCAATCAAATGCTCAAATGTCATCTGTAGTGACATGAATGCATGTCACTATGCATGGAGAACAGTGGCCAGACATTATATTGGTTTTTGGCTTACAGTTCGGCTTGCAGAAAGAACCATCATTCTTCATTTTCATCTTATCTCATAGGCAAGACGAAGCGATATTCTAAGGCATTATTAAACCTTAAAAGATACTACAAAATGTGATCATTAGACATATCATCATCTACGCTCAGCAGCTGGGGTTATAAGAGTCAAAAATAACCAAGGTATTTATTATTATTGTTAAACCTGATGTGTTATTCTACACTGTCTTGCAAGAGAGGGTTTATAGATATAGAGCCAGTTGGCTGAACGAGGACAATATGAATCTAGCTGTTTATTTCTACACATCGTCAGGACAGAACGGCAGTGTTTTGTAAAACTCAAGGATGGGTTGGTCACTTTGTTAACAACTGTTAACATCGCTAATATTAAATATTAAAGTATCGATGTTTCCACACCCCTGAATTAGAATAGCTCATGATATGCTGTAGACCATACTATTTAACAAGAGAGTTTTCATCTACACTGAACAAAAATATAAATGAAACATGTAAAGTGTTGGCACTGCCACCCAGGACCTCTAAACCTGCCGGTGTCAGAGGAAGGCCCAAAGAAATGTTAAAGACTCCAGCCACCCAAGTCATAGACTGGTCTCTCTGCTACCTCACGGCAAGCGGTACCAGTGCACCAAGTCTGGAACCAACAGGAACCTGAACAACTTCTACAGCCAAGCCATAAGACTGCTAAACAAGACTGCTAATCCAGACTGCTAAACCAGGCTGCTAATCCAGACTGCTAAACCAGGCTGCTAATCCAGACTGCTAAACCAGGCTGCTAATCCAGACTGCTAAACCAGGCTGCTAATCCAGACTGCTAAACCAGGCTGCTAATCCAGACTGCTAAACCAGGCTGCTAATCCAGACTGCTAAACCAGGCTGCTAATCCAGACTGCTAAACCAGGCTGCTAATCCAGACTGCTAAACCAGGCTGCTAATCCAGACTGCTAATCCAGGCTGCTAAACCAGGCTGCTAAACCAGGCTGCTAAACCAGGCTGCTAAACCAGGCTGCTAATCCAGGCTGCTAAACCAGGCTGCTAATCCAGGCTGCTAAACCAGGCTGCTAATCCAGACTGCTAAACCAGGCTGCTAATCCAGACTGCTAATCCAGGCTGCTAAACCAGGCTGCTAAACCAGGCTGCTAAACCAGGCTGCTAAACCAGGCTGCTAATCCAGGCTGCTAAACCAGGCTGCTAAACCAGGCTGCTAATCCAGACTGCTAAACCAGGCTGCTAATCCAGACTGCTAATCCAGACTGCTTAACCAGGCTGCTAATCCAGACTGCTAATCCAGACTGCTAAACCAGGCTGCTAATCCAGACTGCTAATCCAGACCATAAGACTGCTGCCAACACACTGTATATAACCATGTTATTACCTGGTACTCCCTGTATATAACCATGTTATTACGTGGTACTCCCTGTATATAACCATGTTATTACCTCCCTGTATATAGCCATGTTATTACCTGGTTCTCCCTGTATATAACCATGTTATTACCTGGTTCTCCCTGTATATAACCATGATATTACCTCCATGTATATAGCCATGTTATTACCTGGTTCTCCCTGTATATAGTCATGTTATTACCTGGTACTCCCTGTATATAGCCATGTTATTACCTGGTTCTCCCTGTATATAGTCATGTTATTACCTGGTACTCCTGTATATAACCATATTACCTGGTACTCCTGTATATAACCATGATAGTTTTAATCCTTATTGTTGTTTGTTATTCACTATGTAACTTGTGTTGCTATTTCCATTTGTATTTATCTTATTTATATTCATCTTTCTCTCTGCATTGTTGGAAAAAGACACATAAATAAGTCACTGTTAGTCTACCTGTTGTTCACAAAGCATGTGACAAATAAAATTGTATTTGACATCACCTAGTAAAATAAGACATCAACTAGAACAAGGCTGTAATGAAGTCATCTAGAAGAGGGCTGTAATGAAGTCATCTAGAACAGGACATTGTAATGAAGTCATCTAGAACAGGGCTGGAATGAAGTCATCTAGAACAGGGTTGTAATGAAGTCATCTAGAACAGGGTTGTAATGAAGTCATCTAGAACAGGGCTGTAATGAAGTCATCTAGAACAGGACATTGTAATGAAGTCATCTAGAACAGGGCTGTAATGAAGTCATCTAGAACAGGGTTGTAATGAAGTCATCTAGAACAGGGCTGTAATGAAGTCATCTAGAACAGGACATTGTAATGAAGTCATCTAGAACAGGGCTGTAATGAAGTCATCTAGAACAGGGCTGTAATGAAGTCATCTAGAACAGGGTTGTAATGAAGTCATCTAGAACAGGGCTGTAATGAAGTAATCTAGAACAGGGCTGTAATGAAGTCATCTAGAACAGGGTTGTAATGAAGTCATCTAGAACAGGACATTGTAATGAAGTAATCTAGAACAGGGCTGTAATGAAGTAATCTAGAACAGGGCTGTAATGAAGTAATCTAGAACAGGACATTGTAATGAAGTCATCTAGAACAGGGCACTGTAATGAAGTCATCTAGAACAGGGCTGTAATGAAGTCATCTAGAACAGGACATTGTAATGAAGTCATCTAGAACAGGGCATTGTAATGAAGTCATCTAGAACAGGGCTGTAATGAAGTCATCTAGAACAGGGCATTGTGATGAAGTCATCTAGAACAGGGCTGTAATGAAGTCATCTGGAACAGGGCTGTAATGAAGTCAGAACAGGACATTGTAATGAAGTCATCTAGAACAGGGCTGTAATGAAGTCATCTAGAACAGGGCTGTAATGAAGTCATCTAGAACAGGACATTGTAATGAAGTCATCTAGAACAGGGCTGTAATGAAGTCATCTAGAACAGGGCTGTAATGAAGTCATCTAGAACAGGACATTGTAATGAAGTCATCTAGAACAGGGCTGTAATGAAGTCATCTAGAACAGGACATTGTAATGAAGTAATCTAGAACAGGGCATTGTAATGAAGTCATCTAGAACAGGGCTGTAATGAAGTCATCTAGAACAGGGCATTGTGATGAAGTCATCTAGAACAGGGCTGTAATGAAGTCATCTGGAACAGGGCTGTAATGAAGTTATCTAGAACAGGACATTGTAATGAAGTCATCTAGAACAGGACATTGTAATGAAGTCATCTAGAACAGGGCTGTAATGAAGTCAGAACAGGACATTGTAATGAAGTCATCTAGAACAGGGCTGTAATGAAGTCATCTAGAACAGGGCTGTAATGAAGTCATCTAGAACAGGACATTGTAATGAAGTCATCTAGAACAGGGCTGTAATGAAGTCATCTAGAACAGGGCTGTAATGAAGTCATCTAGAACAGGACATTGTAATGAAGTCATCTAGAACAGGGCTGTAATGAAGTCATCTAGAACAGGACATTGTAATGAAGTAATCTAGAACAGGGCATTGTAATGAAGTCATCTAGAACAGGGCTGTAATGAAGTCATCTAGAACAGGGCATTGTGATGAAGTCATCTAGAACAGGGCTGTAATGAAGTCATCTGGAACAGGGCTGTAATGAAGTCATCTAGAACAGGACATTGTAATGAAGTCATCTAGAACAGGACATTGTAATGAAGTCATCTAGAACAGGGCTGTAATGAAGTCATCTAGAACAGGGCTGTAATGAAGTCATCTAGAACAGGGTTGTAATGAAGTCATCTAGAACAGGACATTGTAATGAAGTCATCTAGAACAGGGCTGTAATGAAGTCATCTAGAACAGGGCTGTAATGAAGTCATCTAGAACAGGGTTGTAATGAAGTCATCTAGAACAGGGCTGTAATGAAGTAATCTAGAACAGGGCTGTAATGAAGTCATCTAGAACAGGGTTGTAATGAAGTCATCTAGAACAGGACATTGTAATGAAGTAATCTAGAACAGGGCTGTAATGAAGTCATCTAGAACAGGGCTGTAATGAAGTAATCTGGAACAGGACATTGTAATGAAGTCATCTAGAACAGGGCATTGTAATGAAGTCATCTAGAACAGGGCTGTAATGAAGTCATCTAGAACAGGGCATTGTGTTGAAGTCATCTAGAACAGGGCAGTAATGAAGTCATCTGGAACAGGGCTGTAATGAAGTCATCTAGAACAGGACATTGCAATGAAGTCATCTAGAACAGGACATTGTAATGAAGTCATCTAGAACAGGACATTGTAATGAAGTCATCTCGAACAGGACATTGTAATGAAGTCATCTAGAACAGGGCTGTAATGAAGTCATCTAGAACAGGGCTGTAATGAAGTCATCTAGAACAGGGTTGTAATGAAGTCATCTAGAACAGGACATTGTAATGAAGTCATCTAGAACAGGGCTGTAATGAAGTCATCTAGAACAGGGCTGTAATGAAGTCATCTAGAACAGGGTTGTAATGAAGTCATCTAGAACAGGGCTGTAATGAAGTAATCTAGAACAGGGCTGTAATGAAGTCATCTAGAACAGGGTTGTAATGAAGTCATCTAGAACAGGACATTGTAATGAAGTAATCTAGAACAGGGCTGTAATGAAGTCATCTAGAACAGGGCTGTAATGAAGTAATCTAGAACAGGACATTGTAATGAAGTCATCTAGAACAGGGCATTGTAATGAAGTCATCTAGAACAGGGCTGTAATGTAGTCATCTAGAACAGGGCATTGTGATGAAGTCATCTAGAACAGGGCAGTAATGAAGTCATCTGGAACAGGGCTGTAATGAAGTCATCTAGAACAGGGCATTGTGATGAAGTCATCTAGAACAGGGCTGTAATGAAGTCATCTAGAACAGGGTTGTAATGAAGTCATCTAGAACAGGGCTGTAATGAAGTCATCTAGAACAGGGCTGTAATGAAGTCATCTAGAACAGGGCATTGTAATGAAGTCATCTAGAACAGGGCTGTAATGAAGTCATCTAGAACAGGGCTGTAATGAAGTCATCTAGAACAGGGCTGTAATGAAGTCATCTAGAACAGGGTTGTAATGAAGTCATCTAGAACAGGGCTGTAATGAAGTCATCTAGAACAGGGCTGTAATGAAGTCATCTAGAACAGGGGGTCATCTAGAACAGGGCTGTAATGAAGTCATCTAGAACAGGGCTGTAATGAAATAGAACAGGACTGTAATGAAGTCATCTAGAACAGGGCTGTAATGAAGTCATCTAGAACAGGGCTGTAATGAAGTCATCTAGAACAGGACATTGTAATGAAGTCATCTAGAACAGGGCTGTAATGAAGTCATCTAGAACAGGGCTGTAATGAAGTCATCTAGAACAGGGCTGGAAGTCATCTAGAACAGGGCTGTAATGAAGTCATCTAGAACAGGGCTGTAATGAAGTCATCTAGAACAGGACATTGTAATGAAGTCATCTAGAACAGGGCTGTAATGAAGTCATCTAGAACAGGGCTGTAATGATATCATCTAGAACAGGGCTGTAATGAAGTCATCTAGAACAGGGCTGTAATGAAGTCATCTAGAACAGGACATTGTAATGAAGTCATCTAGAACAGGGCTGTAATGAAGTCATCTAGAACAGGACATTGTAATGAAGTCATCTAGAACAGGACATTGTAATGAAGTCATCTAGAACAGGGCTGTAATGAAGTCATCTAGAACAGGACATTGTAATGAAGTCATCTAGAACAGGGCTGTAATGAAGTCATCTAGAACAGGGCTGTAATGAAGTCATCTAGAACAGAGCTGTAATGAAGTCATCTAGAACAGGACATTGTAATGAAGTCATCTAGAACAGGGCTGTAATGAAGTCATCTAGAACAGGGATGTAATGAAGTCATCTAGAACAGGACATTGTGATGAAGTCATCTAGAACAGGGCTGTAATGAAGTCATCTAGAACAGGACATTGTAATGAAGTCATCTAGAACAGGACATTGTGATGAAGTCATCTAGAACAGGGCTGTAATGAAGTCATCTAGAACAGGGCTGTAATGAAGTCATCTAGAACAGGGCTGTAATGAAGTCATCTAGAACAGGGCATTGTGATGAAGTCATCTAGAACAGGGCAGTAATGAAGTCATCTGGAACAGGGCTGTAATGAAGTCATCTAGAACAGGGCATTGTGATGAAGTCATCTAGAACAGGGCTGTAATGAAGTCATCTAGAACAGGGTTGTAATGAAGTCATCTAGAACAGGACATTGTAATGAAGTCATCTCGAACAGGGCTGTAATGAAGTCATCTAGAACAGGATGAAGTCATCTAGAACAGGGCTGTAATGAAGTCATCTAGAACAGGGCTGTAATGAAGTCATCTAGAACAGGGCTGTAATGAAGTCATCTAGAACAGGGTTGTAATGAAGTCATCTAGAACAGGGCTGTAATGAAGTCATCTAGAACAGGACATTGTAATGAAGTCATCTAGAACAGGGCTGTAATGAAGTCATCTAGAACAGGGCTGTAATGAAGTCATCTAGAACAGGGCTGTAATGAAGTCATCTAGAACAGGACATTGTGATGAAGTCATCTAGAACAGGGCTGTAATGAAGTCATCTAGAACAGGACATTGTAATGAAGTCATCTAGAACAGGGCTGTAATGAAGTCATCTAGAACAGGACATTGTAATGAAGTCATCTAGAACAGGGCTGTAATGAAGTCATCTAGAACAGGGCATTGTGATGAAATAATCTAGAACAGGGCTGTAATGAAGTCATCTGGAACAGGGCTGTAATGAAGTCATCTAGAACAGGACATTGTAATGAAGTCATCTAGAACAGGGCTGTAATGAAGTCATCTAGAACAGGACATTGTAATGAAGTCATCTCGAACAGGACATTGTAATGAAGTCATCTAGAACAGGGCTGTAATGAAGTCATCTAGAACAGGACATTGTAATGAAGTCATCTAGAACAGGGCTGTAATGAAGTCATCTAGAACAGGACTGTAATGAAGTCATCTAGAACAGAGCTGTAATGAAGTCATCTAGAACAGGACATTGTGATGAAGTCATCTAGAACAGGGCTGTAATGAAGTCATCTAGAACAGGGCATTGTAATGAAGTCATCTAGAACAGGACATTGTGATGAAGTCATCTAGAACAGGGCTGTAATGAAGTCATCTAGAACAGGGCTGTAATGAAGTCATCTAGAACAGGGCTGTAATGAAGTCATCTAGAACAGGGCATTGTAATGAAGTCATCTAGAACAGGGCTGTAATGAAGTCATCTAGAACAGGGCTGTAATGAAGTCATCTAGAACAGGGCTGTAATGAAGTCATCTAGAACAGGACATTGTAATGAAGTCATCTAGAACAGGGCTGTAATGAAGTCATCTAGAACAGGGATGTAATGAAGTCATCTAGAACAGGACATTGTGATGAAGTCATCTAGAACAGGGCTGTAATGAAGTCATCTAGAACAGGACATTGTAATGAAGTCATCTAGAACAGGACATTGTGATGAAGTCATCTAGAACAGGGCTGTAATGAAGTCATCTAGAACAGGGCTGTAATGAAGTCATCTAGAACAGGGCTGTAATGAAGTCATCTAGAACAGAGCTGTAATGAAGTCATCTAGAACAGGGCTGTAATGAAGTCATCTAGAACAGAGCTGTAATGAAGTCATCTAGAACAGAGCTGTAATGAAGTCATCTAGAACAGAGCTGTAATGAAGTCATCTAGAACAGAGCTGTAATGAAGTCATCTAGAACAGGGCTGTAATGAAGTCATCTAGAACAGGACATTGTAATGAAGTCATCTAGAACAGGACATTGTAATGAAGTCATCTAGAACAGGGCTGTAATGAAGTCATCTAGAACAGTAATGAAGTCATCTGAACAGGGCTGTAATGAAGTCATCTAGAACAGGGCAGTCATCTAGAACAGGACATTGTAATGAAGTCATCTAGAACAGGGCTGTAATGAAGTCATCTAGAACAGGGCTGTAATGAAGTCATCTAGAACAGGGCTGTAATGAAGTCATCTAGAACAGGGCATTGTAATGAAGTCATCTAGAACAGGGCTGTAATGAAGTCATCTAGAACAGGGCTGTAATGAAGTCATCTAGAACAGGACATTGTAATGAAGTCATCTAGAACAGGGCTGTAATGAAGTCATCTAGAACAGGACATTGTAATGAAGTCATCTAGAACAGGACATTGTAATGAAGTCATCTAGAACAGGGCTGTAATGAAGTCATCTAGAACAGGGCTGTAATGAAGTCATTTAGAACAGGGCTGTAATGAAGTCATCTAGAACAGGGTCATTGTAATGAAGTCATCTAGAACAGGGCATTGTAATGAAGTCATCTAGAACAGGGCTGTAATGAAGTCATCTAGAACAGGGCTGTAATGAAGTCATCTAGAACAGAGTTGTAATGAAGTCATCTAGAACAGAGCTGTAATGAAGTCATCTAGAACTAGAACAGGGCTGTAATGAAGTCATCTAGAACAGGGCTGTAATGAAGTCATCTAGAACAGGGCTGTAATGAAGTCATCTAGAACAGGGCTGTAATGAAGTCATCTAGAACAGGGCTGTAATGAAGTCATCTAGAACAGGACATTGTAATGAAGTCATCTAGAACAGGGCTGTAATGAAGTCATCTAGAACAGGGCTGTAATGAAGTCATCTAGAACAGAGCTGTAATGAAGTCATTGTAATGAAGTCATCTAGAACAGGCTGTAATGAAGTCATCTAGAACAGGGCTGTAATGAAGTCATCTAGAACAGGGCTGTAATGAAGTCATCTAGAACAGGGCATTGTAATGAAGTCATCTAGAACAGGGCTGTAATGAAGTCATCTAGAACAGGGCTGTAATGAAGTCATCTAGAACAGGGCTGTAATGAAGTCATCTAGAACAGGACATTGTAATGAAGTCATCTAGAACAGGGCATTGTAATGAAGTCATCTAGAACAGGAAGTCATCTGCTGTAATGAAGTCATCTAGAACAGGGCTGTAATGAAGTCATCTAGAACAGGGACATTGTAATGAAGTCATCTAGAACAGGACATTGTAATGAAGTCATCTAGAACAGGGCTGTAATGAAGTCATCTAGAACAGGGCTGTAATGAAGTCATCTAGAACAGAGAAGTCATCTAGAACAGGGCTGTAATGAAGTCATCTAGAACAGGGCTGTAATGAAGTCATCTAGAACAGGACATTGTAATGAAGTCATCTAGAACAGGGCTGTAATGAAGTCATCTAGAACAGGGCTGTAATGAAGTCATCTAGAACAGGGCTGTAATGAAGTCATCTAGAACAGGGCATTGTAATGAAGTCATCTAGAACAGGGCTGTAATGAAGTCATCTAGAACAGGGCATTGTAATGAAGTCATCTAGAACAGGGCTGTAATGAAGTCATCTAGAACAGGGCTGTAATGAAGTCATCTAGAACAGGGCTGTAATGAAGTCATCTAGAACAGGACATTGTAATGAAGTCATCTAGAACAGGGCTGTAATGAAGGCATCTAGAACAGGGCTGTAATGAAATCATCTAGAACAGGGCTGTAATGAAGTCATCTAGAACAGGACATTGTAATGAAGTCATCTAGAACAGGGCTGTAATGAAGTCATCTAGAACAGGGCTGTAATGAAGTCATCTAGAACAGGGCTGTAATGAAGTCATCTAGAACAGAGCTGTAATGAAGTCATCTAGAACAGAGCTGTAATGAAGTCATCTAGAACAGGCTGTAATGAAGTCATCTAGAACAGGGCTGAGTCATCTAGAACAGGGCTGTAATGAAGTCATCTAGAACAGGGCATTGTAATGAAGTCATCTAGAACAGGGCTGTAATGAAGTCATCTAGAACAGGGCTGTAATGAAGTCATCTAGAACAGGGCTGTAATGAAGTCATCTAGAACAGGGCTGTAATGAAGTCATCTAGAACAGGGCTGTAATGAAGTCATCTAGAACAGAACAGGACATTGTAATGAAGTCATCTAGAACAGGGCTGTAATGAAGTCATCTAGAACAGGGCTGTAATGAAGTCATCTAGAACAGGGCTGTAATGAAGTCATCTAGAACAGGGCATTGTAATGAAGTCATCTAGAACAGGGCTGTAATGAAGTCATCTAGAACAGGGCTGTAATGAAGTCATCTAGAACAGGGCTGTAATGAAGTCATCTAGAACAGAGCTGTAATGAAGTCATCTAGAACAGGGCTGTAATGAAGTCATCTAGAACAGGACATTGTAATGAAGTCATCTAGAACAGGGCTGTAATGAAGTCATCTAGAACAGGGCTGTAATGAAGTCATCTAGAACAGGGCTGTAATGAAGTCATCTAGAACAGGGCATTGTAATGAAGTCATCTAGAACAGGGCTGTAATGAAGTCATCTAGAACAGGGCTGTAATGAAGTCATCTAGAACAGGGCTGTAATGAAGTCATCTAGAACAGGGCTGTAATGAAGTCATCTAGAACAGGGCTGTAATGAAGTCATCTAGAACAGGGCTGTAATGAAGTCATCTAGAACAGGGCTGTAATGAAGTCATCTAGAACAGGGCTGTAATGAAGTCATCTAGAACAGGGCTGTAATGAAGTCATCTAGAACAGGACATTGTAATGAAGTCATCTAGAACAGGACATTGTAATGAAGTCATCTAGAACAGGGCTGTAATGAAGTCATCTAGAACAGGGCATTGTAATGAAGTCATCTAGAACAGGGCTGTAATGAAGTCATCTAGAACAGGGCTGTAATGAAGTCATCTAGAACAGGACATTGTAATGAAGTCATCTAGAACAGGGCTGTAATGAAGTCATCTAGAACAGGGCTGTAATGAAGTCATCTAGAACAGGGCTGTAATGAAGTCATCTAGAACAGGGCTAATGAAGTCATCTAGAACAGGGCTGTAATGAAGTCATCTAGAACAGGGCTGTAATGAAGTCATCTAGAACAGGGCTGTAATGAAGTCATCTAGAACAGGGCTGTAATGAAGTCATCTAGAACAGGGCATTGTAATGAAGTCATCTAGAACAGAGCTGTAAAGTCATCTAGAACAGGGCTGTAATGAAGTCATCTAGAACAGGAGCTGTAATGAAGTCATCTAGAAGTCATCTAGAACAGGGCTGTAATGAAGTCATCTAGAACAGGGACATTGTAATGAAGTCATCTAGAACAGGGCTGTAATGAAGTCATCTAGAACAGGGCTGTAATGAAGTCATCTAATGAAGTCATCTAGAACAGGACATTGTGATGAAGTCATCTAGAACAGGGCTGTAATGAAGTCATCTAGAACAGGGCTGTAATGAAGTCATCTAGAACAGGGCTGTAATGAAGTCATCTAGAACAGGGCATTGTAATGAAGTCATCTAGAACAGGGCTGTAATGAAGTCATCTAGAACAGGGCTGTAATGAAGTCATCTAGAACAGGGCTGTAATGAAGTCATCTAGAACAGGGCTGTAATGAAGTCATCTAGAACAGGGCTGTAATGAAGTCATCTAGAACAGGGCTGTAATGAAGTCATCTAGAACAGGGCTGTAATGAAGTCATCTAGAACAGAGCTGTAATGAAGTCATCTAGAACAGGGCTGTAATGAAGTCATCTAGAACAGGACATTGTAATGAAGTCATCTAGAACAGGGCTGTAATGAAGTCATCTAGAACAGAGCTGTAATGAAGTCATCTAGAACAGAGCTGTAATGAAGTCATCTAGAACAGGACATTGTGATGAAGTCATCTAGAACAGGGCTGTAATGAAGTCATCTAGAACAGGGCTGTAATGAAGTCATCTAGAACAGGGCTGTAATGAAGTCATCTAGAACAGGGCATTGTAATGAAGTCATCTAGAACAGGGCTGTAATGAAGTCATCTAGAACAGGGCTGTAATGAAGTCATCTAGAACAGGGCTGTAATGAAGTCATCTAGAACAGGGCTGTAATGAAGTCATCTAGAACAGGGCATTGTAATGAAGTCATCTAGAACAGGGCTGTAATGAAGTCATCTAGAACAGGGCTGTAATGAAGTCATCTAGAACAGGGCATTGTAATGAAGTCATCTAGAACAGGGCTGTAATGAAGTCATCTAGAACAGGACATTGTAATGAAGTCATCTAGAACAGGACATTGTGATGAAGTCATCTAGAACAGGGCTGTAATGAAGTCATCTAGAACAGGGCTGTAATGAAGTCATCTAGAACAGGGTCATCTAGAACAGAGCTGTAATGAAGTCATCTAGAACAGAGCTGTAATGAAGTCATCTAGAACAGGGATGGAAGTCATCTGTAATGAAGTCATCTAGAACAGGGCTGTAATGAAGTCATCTAGAACAGGGCTGTAATGAAGTCATCTAGAACAGGGCTGTAATGAAGTCATCTAGAACAGAGATGTAATGAAGTCATCTAGAACAGAGCTGTAATGAAGTCATCTAGAACAGAGCTGTAATGAAGTCATCTAGAACAGGGCTGTAATGAAGTCATCTAGAACAGTCATCTAGAACAGGACATTGTAATGAAGTCATCTAGAACAGGGCTGTAATGAAGTCATCTAGAACAGGGCTGTAATGAAGTCATCTAGAACAGGGCTGTAATGAAGTCATCTAGAACAGGGCATTGTGTGAAGTCATCTAGAACAGGGCTGTAATGAAGTCATCTAGAACAGGGCTGTAATGAAGTCATCTAGAACAGAGCTGTAATGAAGTCATCTAGAACAGGGCATTGTAATGAAGTCATCTAGAACAGGGCTGTAATGAAGTCATCTAGAACAGGGCTGTAATGAAGTCATCTAGAACAGGGCTGTAATGAAGTCATCTAGAACAGGACATTGTGATGAAGTCATCTAGAACAGGGCTGTAATGAAGTCATCTAGAACAGGGCTGTAATGAAGTCATCTAGAACAGAGCTGTAATGAAGTCATCTAGAACAGGGCTGTAATGAAGTCATCTAGAACAGAGCTGTAATGAAGTCATCTAGAACAGGGCATTGTAATGAAGTCATCTAGAACAGGGCTGTAATGAAGTCATCTAGAAGTCATCTAGAACAGGGCTGTAATGAAGTCATCTAGAACAGGACATTGTAATGAAGTCATCTAGAACAGGACATTGTGATGAAGTCATCTAGAACAGGGCTGTAATGAAGTCATCTAGAACAGGGCTGTAATGAAGTCATCTAGAACAGGGCTGTAATGAAGTCATCTAGAACAGAGCTGTAATGAAGTCATCTAGAACAGGGCTGTAATGAAGTCATCTAGAACAGGAGATGTAAAGTCATCTAGAACAGGGCTGTAATGAAGTCATCTAGAACAGGGCTGTAATGAAGTCATCTAGAACAGGGCTGTAATGAAGTCATCTAGAACAGGGCTGTAATGAAGTCATCTAGAACAGGACATTGTGATGAAGTCATCTAGAACAGGGCTGTAATGAAGTCATCTAGAACAGAGCTGTAATGAAGTCATCTAGAACAGGGCTGTAATGAAGTCATCTAGAACAGGGCTGTAATGAAGTCATCTAGAACAGAGCTGTAATGAAGTCATCTAGAACAGGGCATTGTAATGAAGTCATCTAGAACAGGGCTGGAAGTCATCTAGAACAGGGCTGTAATGAAGTCATCTAGAACAGGGCTGTAATGAAGTCATCTAGAACAGGGCTGTAATGAAGTCATCTAGAACAGGGCTGTAATGAAGTCATCTAGAACAGGGCTGTAATGAAGTCATCTAGAACAGGGCTGTAATGAAGTCATCTAGAACAGGACATTGTAATGAAGTCATCTAGAACAGGACATTGTAATGAAGTCATCTAGAACAGGGCTGTAATGAAGTCATCTAGAACAGGGCTGTAATGAAGTCATCTAGAACAGGGCTGTAATGAAGTCATCTAGAACAGAGCTGTAATGAAGTCATCTAGAACAGGGCTGTAATGAAGTCATCTAGAACAGAGCTGTAATGAAGTCATCTAGAACAGAGCTGTAATGAAGTCATCTAGAACAGAGCTGTAATGAAGTCATCTAGAACAGGGCTGTAATGAAGTCATCTAATGAACAGAACAGAGCTGTAATGAAGTCATCTAGAACAGGGCTGTAATGAAGTCATCTAGAACAGGACATTGCTGTAATGAAGTCATCTAGAACAGGGCATTGTAATGAAGTCATCTAGAACAGGGCTGTAATGAAGTCATCTAGAACAGGGCTGTAATGAAGTCATCTAGAACAGGGCTGTAATGAAGTCATCTAGAACAGGACATTGTAATGAAGTCATCTAGAACAGGACATTGTAATGAAGTCATCTAGAACAGGGCTGTAATGAAGTCATCTAGAACAGGGCATTGTAATGAAGTCATCTAGAACAGGGCTGTAATGAAGTCATCTAGAACAGGGCTGTAATGAAGTCATCTAGAACAGGGCTGTAATGAAGTCATCTAGAACAGGGCTGTAATGAAGTCATCTAGAACAGGACATTGTAATGAAGTCATCTAGAACAGGGCTGTAATGAAGTCATCTAGAACAGGGCTGTAATGAAGTCATCTAGAACAGGGCTGTAATGAAGTCATCTAGAACAGGCATTGTGATGAAGTCATCTAGAACAGGGCTGTAATGAAGTCATCTAGAACAGGGCTGTAATGAAGTCATCTAGAACAGGCTGTAATGAAGTCATCTAGAACAGGGCATTGTAATGAAGTCATCTAGAACAGGGCTGTAATGAAGTCATCTAGAACAGGGCATTGTAATGAAGTCATCTAGAACAGGGCTGTAATGAAGTCATCTAGAACAGGGCATTGTGATGAAGTCATCTAGAACAGGGCTGTAATGAAGTCATCTAGAACAGGGCATTGTGATGAAGTCATCTAGAACAGAGCTGTAATGAAGTCATCTAGAACAGAGCTGTAATGAAGTCATCTAGAACAGAGCTGTAATGAAGTCATCTAGAACAGGGCTGTAATGAAGTCATCTAGAACAGAGCTGTAATGAAGTCATCTAGAACAGGGCTGTAATGAAGTCATCTCTGTAATGAAGTCATCTAGAACAGGGCTGTAATGAAGTCATCTAGAACAGGGCTGTAATGAAGTCATCTAGAACAGGGCATTGTAATGAAGTCATCTAGAACAGGGCTGTAATGAAGTCATCTAGAACAGGGCATTGTAATGAAGTCATCTAGAACAGGGCTGTAATGAAGTCATCTAGAACAGGGCTGTAATGAAGTCATCTAGAACAGGACTGTAATGAAGTCATCTAGAACAGGGCTGGAAGTCATCTAGAACAGGGCTGTAATGAAGTCATCTAGAACAGGGCTGTAATGAAGTCATCTAGAACAGGGCTGTAATGAAGTCATCTAGAACAGAATGAAGTCAGAACAGGGCTGTAATGAAGTCATCTAGAACAGAGCTGTAATGAAGTCATCTAAGTCATCTAGAACAGAGCTGTAATGAAGTCATCTAGAACAGGGCTGTAATGAAGTCATCTAGAACAGGGCTGTAATGAAGTCATCTAGAACAGGGCTGTAATGAAGTCATCTAGAACAGGGCTGTAATGAAGTCATCTAGAACAGGACATTGTAATGAAGTCATCTAGAACAGGACATTGTGATGAAGTCATCTAGAACAGGGCTGTAATGAAGTCATCTAGAACAGGGCTGTAATGAAGTCATCTAGAACAGGGCTGTAATGAAGTCATCTAGAACAGAGCTGTAATGAAGTCATCTAGAACAGGGCTGTAATGAAGTCATCTAGAACAGGGCTGTAATGAAGTCATCTAGAACAGAGCTGTAATGAAGTCATCTAGAACAGAGCTGTAATGAAGTCATCTAGAACAGAGCTGTAATGAAGTCATCTAGAACAGAGCTGTAATGAAGTCATCTAGAACAGGGCTGTAATGAAGTCATCTAGAACAGGGCATTGTAATGAAGTCATCTAGAACAGGGCTGTAATGAAGTCATCTAGAACAGGGCTGTAATGAAGTCATCTAGAACAGGGCTGTAATGAAGTCATCTAGAACAGGGCTGTAATGAAGTCATCTAGAACAGGACATTGTAATGAAGTCATCTAGAACAGGGCTGTAATGAAGTCATCTAGAACAGGGCATTGTAATGAAGTCATCTAGAACAGGGCTGTAATGAAGTCATCTAGAACAGGGCTGTAATGAAGTCATCTAGAACAGGACTGTAATGAAGTCATCTAGAACAGGGCTGTAATGAAGTCATCTAGAACAGGACATTGTAATGAAGTCATCTAGAACAGGGCATTGTAATGAAGTCATCTAGAACAGGGCTGTAATGAAGTCATCTAGAACAGGGCATTGTGATGAAGTCATCTAGAACAGGGCTGTAATGAAGTCATCTAGAACAGGGCATTGTGATGAGTCATCTAGAACAGGGCTGTAATGAAGTCATCTAGAACAGGGCTGTAATGAAGTCATCTAGAACAGGGCTGTAATGAAGTCATCTAGAACAGAGCTGTAATGAAGTCATCTAGAACTGTAATGAAGTCATCTAGAACAGAGCTGTAATGAAGTCATCTAGAACAGGGCTGTAATGAAGTCATCTAGAACAGGGCTGTAATGAAGTCATCTAGAACAGGGCTGTAATGAAGTCATCTAGAACAGGCTGTAATGAAGTCATCTAGAACAGGGCTGTAATGAAGTCATCTAGAACAGGGCTGTAATGAAGTCATCTAGAACAGGGCATTGTGACAGTCATCTAGAACAGGGCTGTAATGAAGTCATCTAGAACAGGGAGGTCATCTTGTAATGAAGTCATCTAGAACAGGACATTGTAATGAAGTCATCTAGAACAGGGCTGTAATGAAGTCATCTAGAACAGGCTGAACATGAGGTCATCTAGAACAGGGCTGTAATGAAGTCATCTAGAACAGAGCTGTAATGAAGTCATCTAGAACAGAGCTGTAATGAAGTCATCTAGAACAGAGCTGTAATGAAGTCATCTAGAACAGGGCTGTCATCTAGAACAGGACATTGTAATGAAGTCATCTAGAACAGGGCTGTAATGAAGTCATCTAGAACAGGGCTGTAATGAAGTCATCTAGAACAGGGCTGTAATGAAGTCATCTAGAACAGGGCTGTAATGAAGTCATCTAGAACAGGGCTGTAATGAAGTCATCTAGAACAGGGCTGTAATGAAGTCATCTAGAACAGGGCTGTAATGAAGTCATCTAGAACAGGACATTGTAATGAAGTCATCTAGAACAGGACATTGTGATGAAGTCATCTAGAACAGGGCTGTAATGAAGTCATCTAGAACAGGGCTGTAATGAAGTCATCTAGAACAGGGCTGTAATGAAGTCATCTAGAACAGAGCTGTAATGAAGTCATCTAGAACAGGGCTGTAATGAAGTCATCTAGAACAGAGATGTAATGAAGTCATCTAGAACAGAGCTGTAATGAAGTCATCTAGAACAGGGCTGTAATGAAGTCATCTAGAACAGGCTGTAATGAAGTCATCTAGAACAGAGCTGTAATGAAGTCATCTAGAACAGAGCTGTAATGAAGTCATCTAGAACAGGGCTGTAATGAAGTCATCTAGAACAGGACATTGTAATGAAGTCATCTAGAACAGGGCTGTAATGAAGTCATCTAGAACAGGACATTGTAATGAAGTCATCTAGAACAGGGCTGTAATGAAGTCATCTAGAACAGGGCTGTAATGAAGTCATCTAGAACAGGCATTGTAATGAAGTCATCTAGAACAGGACTGTAATGAAGTCATCTAGAACAGGGCTGTAATGAAGTCATCTAGAACAGGGCTGTAATGAAGTCATCTAGAACAGGACATTGTAATGAAGTCATCTAGAACAGGGCTGTAGAAATGAAGTCATCTAGAACAGGGCTGTATGAAGTCATCTAGAACAGGGCATTGTGATGAAGTCATCTAGAACAGGGCTGTAATGAAGTCATCTAGAACAGGGCATTGTGATGAAGTCATCTAGAACAGGGCTGTAATGAAGTCATCTAGAACAGGGCTGTAATGAAGTCATCTAGAACAGGACATTGTAATGAAGTCATCTAGAACAGGACATTGTAATGAAGTCATCTAGAACAGGGCTGTAATGAAGTCATCTAGAACAGGGCATTGTAATGAAGTCATCTAGAACAGGGCTGTAATGAAGTCATCTAGAACAGGGCATTGTAATGAAGTCATCTAGAACAGGGCTGTAATGAAGTCATCTAGAACAGGGCTGTAATGAAGTCATCTAGAACAGAGCTGTAATGAAGTCATCTAGAACAGAGCTGTAATGAAGTCATCTAGAACAGAGCTGTAATGAAGTCATCTAGAACAGGGCTGTAATGAAGTCATCTAGAACAGGGCTGTCATCTAGAACAACTGTAATGAAGTCATCTAGAACAGGAGTCATCTAGAACAGGGCTGTAATGAAGTCATCTAGAACAGGGCATTGTAATGAAGTCATCTAGAACAGGGCTGTAATGAAGTCATCTAGAACAGAACAGGGCTGTAATGAAGTCATCTAGAACAGGGCTGTAATGAAGTCATCTAGAACAGGGCTGTAATGAAGTCATCTAGAACAGGGCATTGTAATGAAGTCATCTAGAACAGGGCTGTAATGAAGTCATCTAGAACAGAGCTGTAATGAAGTCATCTAGAACAGAGCTGTAATGAAGTCATCTAGAACAGGGCTGTAATGAAGTCATCTAGAACAGGACATTGTAATGAAGTCATCATTGTAATGAGTCATCAGGGCTGTAATGAAGTCATCTAGAACAGGGCTGTAATGAAGTCATCTAGAACAGGGCTGTAATGAAGTCATCTAGAACAGGGCTGTAATGAAGTCATCTAGAACAGGGCTGTAATGAAGTCATCTAGAACAGGGCTGTAATGAAGTCATCTAGAACAGGACATTGTAATGAAGTCATCTAGAACAGGACATTGTAATGAAGTCATCTAGAACAGGGCTGTAATGAAGTCATCTAGAACAGGGCTGTAATGAAGTCATCTAGAACAGGGCTGTAATGAAGTCATCTAGAACAGAGCTGTAATGAAGTCATCTAGAACAGGGCTGTAATGAAGTCATCTAGAACAGAGCTGTAATGAAGTCATCTAGAACAGAGCTGTAATGAAGTCATCTAGAACAGAAGTCTGTAATGAAGTCATCTAGAACAGAGCTGTAATGAAGTCATCTAGAACAGAGCTGTAATGAAGTCATCTAGAACAGGGCTGTAATGAAGTCATCTAGAACAGGACATTGTAATGAAGTCATCTAGAACAGGGCTGTAATGAAGTCATCTAGAACAGGGCTGTAATGAAGTCATCTAGAACAGGGCTGTAATGAAGTCATCTAGAACAGGGCTGTAATGAAGTCATCTAGAACAGGAAGTCATCTAGAACAGGACATTGTAATGAAGTCATCTAGTCATCTAGAACAGGGCTGTAATGAAGTCATCTAGAACAGGGCTGTAATGAAGTCATCTAGAACAGGTGTAATGAAGTCATCTAGAACAGGGCTGTAATGAAGTCATCTAGAACAGGGCTGTAATGAAGTCATCTAGAACAGGGCTGTAATGAAGTCATCTAGAACAGGGCAGATGAAGTCATCTAGAACAGGGCTGTAATGAAGTCATCTAGAACAGGGCATCTAGAACAGGGCTGAAGTCATCTAGAACAGGCTGTAATGAAGTCATCTAGAACAGAGCTGTAATGAAGTCATCTAGAACAGAGCTGTAATGAAGTCATCTAGAACAGAGCTGTAATGAAGTCATCTAGAACAGGGCTGTAATGAAGTCATCTAGAACAGGACTGTAATGAAGTCATCTAGAACAGGGCTGTAATGAAGTCATCTAGAACAGGGCTGTAATGAAGTCATCTAGAACAGGGCTGTAATGAAGTCATCTAGAACAGGGCTGTAATGAAGTCATCTAGAACAGGGCTGTAATGAAGTCATCTAGAACAGAACAGAGCTGTAATGAAGTCATCTAGAACAGAGGAACAGAGCTGTAATGAAGTCATCTAGAACAGAGCTGTAATGAAGTCATCTAGAACAGGGCTGTAATGAAGTCATCTAGAACAGGGCTGTAATGAAGTCATCTAGAACAGGACATTGTAATGAAGTCATCTAGAACAGGACATTGTGATGAAGTCATCTAGAACAGGGCTGTAATGAAGTCATCTAGAACAGGGCTGTAATGAAGTCATCTAGAACAGGGCTGTAATGAAGTCATCTAGAACAGAGCTGTAATGAAGTCATCTAGAACAGGGCTGTAATGAAGTCATCTAGAACAGAGCTGTAATGAAGTCATCTAGAACAGCTGTAATGAAGTCATCTAGAACAGAGCTGTAATGAAGTCATCTAGAACAGAGCTGTAATGAAGTCATCTAGAACAGAGCTGTAATGAAGTCATCTAGAACAGAGCTGTAATGAAGTCATCTAGAACAGGGCTGTAATGAAGTCATCTAGAACAGGGCATTGTAATGAAGTCATCTAGAACAGGGCTGTAATGAAGTCATCTAGAACAGGACATTGTAATGAAGTCATCTAGAACAGGGCTGTAATGAAGTCATCTAGAACAGGGCTGTAATGAAGTCATCTAGAACAGGACATTGTAATGAAGTCATCTCATTGTAATGAAGTCATCTAGAACAGGGCTGTAATGAAGTCATCTAGAACAGGGCATTGTAATGAAGTCATCTAGAACAGGGCTGTAATGAAGTCATCTAGAACAGGGCTGTAATGAAGTCATCTAGAACAGGGCTGTAATGAAGTCATCTAGAACAGGGCTGTAATGAAGTCATCTAGAACAGGGCTGTAATGAAGTCATCTAGAACAGGACATTGTAATGAAGTCATCTAGAACAGGGCTGTAATGAAGTCATCTAGAACAGGGCTGTAATGAAGTCATCTAGAACAGAGCTGTAATGAAGTCATCTAGAACAGGGCATTGTAATGAAGTCATCTAGAACAGGGCTGTAATGAAGTCATCTAGAACAGGGCTGTAATGAAGTCATCTAGAACAGGACATTGTAATGAAGTCATCTAGAACAGGACATTGTAATGAAGTCATCTAGAACAGGGCTGTAATGAAGTCATCTAGAACAGGGCATTGTAATGAAGTCATCTAGAACAGGGCTGTAATGAAGTCATCTAGAACAGGGCTGTGATGAAGTCATCTAGAACAGGGCTGTAATGAAGTCATCTAGAACAGGGCATTAATGAAGTCATCTAGAACAGGGCTGTAATGAAGTCATCTAGAACAGAGCTGTAATGAAGTCATCTAGAACAGAGCTGTAATGAAGTCATCTAGAACAGAGCTGTAATGAAGTCATCTAGAACAGGGCTGTAATGAAGTCATCTAGAACAGGGCTGTAATGAAGTCATCTAGAACAGGGCTGTAATGAAGTCATCTAGGGCTGTAATGAAACAGGGCTGTAATGAAGTCATCTAGAACAGGGCATTGTAATGAAGTCATCTAGAACAGGGCTGTAATGAAGTCATCTAGAACAGGGCATTGTGATGAGGTCATCTAGAACAGGACTGTAATGAAGTCATCTAGAACAGGGCTGTAATGAAGTCATCTAGAACAGGGCTGTAATGAAGTCATCTAGAACAGGGCTGTAATGAAGTCATCTAGAACAGAGCTGTAATGAAGTCATCTAGAACAGAGCTGTAATGAAGTCATCTAGAACAGAGCTGTAATGAAGTCATCTAGAACAGGGCTGTAATGAAGTCATCTAGAACAGGCATTGTAATGAAGTCATCTAGAACAGGGCTGTAATGAAGTCATCTAGAACAGGGCTGTAATGAAGTCATCTAGAACAGGGCTGTAATGAAGTCATCTAGAACAGGGCTGTAATGAAGTCATCTAGAACAGAGCTGTAATGAAGTCATCTAGAACAGAGCTGTAATGAAGTCATCTAGAACAGAGCTGTAATGAAGTCATCTAGAACAGAGCTGTAATGAAGTCATCTAGAACAGAGCTGTAATGAAGTCATCTAGAACAGGGCTGTAATGAAGTCATCTAGAACAGGACATTGTAATGAAGTCATCTAGAACAGGGCTGTAATGAAGTCATCTAGAACAGGACTGTAATGAAGTCATCTAGAACAGGGCTGTAATGAAGTCATCTAGAACAGGGCTGTAATGAAGTCATCTAGAACAGGGCATTGTAATGAAGTCATCTAGAACAGGGCTGTAATGAAGTCATCTAGAACAGGACATTGTGATGAAGTCATCTAGAACAGGGCTGTAATGAAGTCATCTAGAACAGGGCTGTAATGAAGTCATCTAGAACAGGGCTGTAATGAAGTCATCTAGAACAGAGCTGTAATGAAGTCATCTAGAACAGAGCTGTAATGAAGTCATCTAGAACAGAGCTGTAATGAAGTCATCTAGAACAGATGTAATGAAGTCAATAGAAGTGTAATGAAGTCATCTAGAACAGGACATTGTAATGAAGTCATCTAGAACAGGGCTGTAATGAAGTCATCTAGAACAGGGCTGTAATGAAGTCATCTAGAACAGAAGTCAGAACAGGGCTGTAATGAAGTCATCTAGAACAGGCATTGTAATGAAGTCATCTAGAACAGGACATTGTAATGAAGTCATCTAGAACAGGCTGTAATGAAGTCATCTAGAACAGGGCTGTAATGAAGTCATCTAGAACAGAGCTGTAATGAAGTCATCTAGAACAGGGCTGTAATGAAGTCATCTAGAACAGAGCTGTAATGAAGTCATCTAGAACAGGGCTGTAATGAAGTCATCTAGAACAGAGCTGTAATGAAGTCATCTAGAACAGGGCTGTAATGAAGTCATCTAGAACAGAGCTGTAATGAAGTCATCTAGAACAGAGCTGTAATGAAGTCATCTAGAACAGGGCTGTAATGAAGTCAATGAAGTCATCTAGAACAGGGCTGTAATGAAGTCATCTAGAACAGGACATTGTGATGAAGTCATCTAGAACAGGGCTGTAATGAAGTCATCTAGAACAGGGCTGTAATGAAGTCATCTAGAACAGGGCTGTAATGAAGTCATCTAGAACAGGGCATTGTAATGAAGTCATCTAGAACAGGGCTGTAATGAAGTCATCTAGAACAGGGCTGTAATGAAGTCATCTAGAACAGGGCTGTAATGAAGTCATCTAGAACAGGGCTGTAATGAAGTCATCTAGAACAGAGCTGTAATGAAGTCATCTAGAACAGGGCTGTAATGAAGTCATCTAGAACAGGACATTGTAATGAAGTCATCTAGAACAGGGCTGTAATGAAGTCATCTAGAACAGGGCTGTAATGAAGTCATCTAGAACAGGGCATTGTAATGAAGTCATCTAGAACAGGGCTGTAATGAAGTCATCTAGAACAGGGCATTGTGATGAAGTCATCTAGAACAGGGCTGTAATGAAGTCATCTAGAACAGGGCTGTAATGAAGTCATCTAGAACAGGACATTGTAATGAAGTCATCTAGAACAGGACATTGTAATGAAGTCATCTAGAACAGGGCTGTAATGAAGTCATCTAGAACAGGGCATTGTAATGAAGTCATCTAGAACAGGGCTGTAATGAAGTCATCTAGAACAGGGCATTGTGATGAAGTCATCTAGAACAGGGCTGTAATGAAGTCATCTAGAACATGAAGTCATCTAGAACAGGGCTGTAATGAAGTCATCTAGAACAGAGCTGTAATGAAGTCATCTAGAACAGAGCTGTAATGAAGTCATCTAGAACAGGCTGTAATGAAGTCATCTAGAACAGAGCTGTAATGAAGTCATCTAGAACAGGGCTGTAATGAAGTCATCTAGAACAGGACTGTAATGAAGTCATCTAGAACAGGGCTGTAATGAAGTCATCTAGAACAGGGCATTGTAATGAAGTCATCTAGAACAGGGCTGTAATGAAGTCATCTAGAACAGGGCATTGTGATGAAGTCATCTAGAACAGGGCTGTAATGTCATCTAGAACAGGACATTGTGAAGTCATCTAGAACAGGGCTGTAATGAAGTCATCTAGAACAGGGCATTGTGATGAGGTCATCTAGAACAGGGCTGTAATGAAGTCATCTAGAACAGCTGTAATGAAGTCATCTAGAACAGAGCTGTAATGAAGTCATCTAGAACAGAGCTGGAAGTCATCTAGAACAGGGCTGTAATGAAGTCATCTAGAACAGGGCTGTAATGAAGTCATCTAGAACAGGGCTGTAATGAAGTCATCTAGAACAGGGCTGTAATGAAGTCATCTAGAACAGGGCTGTAATGAAGTCATCTAGAACAGGGCTGTAATGAAGTCATCTAGAACAGAGCTGTAATGAAGTCATCTAGAACAGAGCTGTAATGAAGTCATCTAGAACAGGGCTGTAATGAAGTCATCTAGAACAGGACATTGTAATGAAGTCATCTAGAACAGGGCTGTAATGAAGTCATCTAGAACAGGGCTGTAATGAAGTCATCTAGAACAGGGCTGTAATGAAGTCATCTAGAACAGGGCATTGTGATGAAGTCATCTAGAACAGGGCTGTAATGAAGTCATCTAGAACAGGGCATTGTGATGAAGTCATCTAGAACAGAGCTGTAATGAAGTCATCTAGAACAGGACATTGTAATGAAGTCATCTAGAACAGGGCTGTAATGAAGGCATCTAGAACAGAGCTGTAATGAAGTCATCTAGAACAGGGCTGTAATGAAGTCATCTAGAACAGAGCTGTAATGAAGTCATCTAGAACAGAGCTGTAATGAAGTCATCTAGAACAGAGCTGTAATGAAGTCATCTAGAACAGGGCTGTAATGAAGTCATCTAGAACAGGACATTGTAATGAAGTCATCTAGAACAGGACTGTAATGAAGTCATCTAGAACAGGGCTGTAATGAAGTCATCTAGAACAGGGCTGTAATGAAGTCATCTAGAACAGGGCTGTAATGAAGTCATCTAGAACAGGGCTGTAATGAAGTCATCTAGAACAGGGCTGTAATGAAGTCATCTAGAACAGGGCTGTAATGAAGTCATCTAGAACAGGACTGTAATGAAGTCATCTAGAACAGGACATTGTAATGAAGTCATCTAGAACAGGGCTGTAATGAAGTCATCTAGAACAGGGCTGTAATGAAGTCATCTAGAACAGGGCTGTAATGAAGTCATCTAGAACAGAGCTGTAATGAAGTCATCTAGAACAGAGCTGTAATGAAGTCATCTAGAACAGAGCTCTAATGAAGTCATCTAGAACAGGGCTGTAATGAAGTCATCTAGACATTGTGATGAAGTCATCTAGAACAGGGCTGTAATGAAGTCATCTAGAACAGGGCATTGTAATGAAGTCATCTAGAACAGGGCTGTAATGAAGTCATCTAGAACAGGGCTGTAATGAAGTCATCTAGAACAGGACATTGTAATGAAGTCATCTAGAACAGGACATTGTAATGAAGTCATCTAGAACAGGGCTGTAATGAAGTCATCTAGAACAGGGCATTGTGATGAGGTCATCTAGAACAGGGCTGTAATGAAGTCATCTAGAACAGGACTGTAATGAAGTCATCTAGAACAGGGCTGTAATGAAGTCATCTAGAACAGGGCTGTAATGAAGTCATCTAGAACAGGACATTGTAATGAAGTCATCTAGAACAGGGCTGTAATGAAGTCATCTAGAACAGGGCATTGTGATGAAGTCATCTAGAACAGGGCTGTAATGAAGTCATCTAGAACAGGGCATTGTGATGAAGTCATCTAGAACAGGGCTGTAATGAAGTCATCTAGAACAGGGCTGTAATGAAGTCATCTAGAACAGGACATTGTAATGAAGTCATCTAGAACAGGACATTGTAATGAAGTCATCTAGAACAGGGCTGTAATGAAGTCATCTAGAACAGGGCATTGTGATGAGGTCATCTAGAACAGGGCTGTAATGAAGTCATCTAGAACAGGGCATTGTGATGAGGTCATCTAGAACAGGGCTGTAATGAAGTCATCTAGAACAGGGCATTGTGATGAGGTCATCTAGAACAGGGCTGTAATGAAGTCATCTAGAACAGAGCTGTAATGAAGTCATCTAGAACAGAGCTGTAATGAAGTCATCTAGAACAGAGCTGTAATGAAGTCATCTAGAACAGAGCTGTAATGAAGTCATCTAGAACAGGGCTGTACTGAAGGCATCCAGAACAGGACTGTAATGAAGTCATCTAGAACAGGGCATTGTGATGAGGTCATCTAGAACAGGGCTGTAATGAAGTCATCTAGAACAGGGCATTGTGATGAGGTCATCTAGAACAGGGCTGTAATGAAGTCATCTAGAACAGGGCTGTAATGAAGTCATCTAGAACAGAGCTGTAATGAAGTCATCTAGAACAGGGCTGTAATGAAGTCATCTAGAACAGAGCTGTAATGAAGTCATCTAGAACAGAGCTGTAATGAAGTCATCTAGAACAGAGCTGTAATGAAGTCATCTAGAACAGGGCTGTAATGAAGTCATCTAGAACAGGGCTGTAATGAAGTCATCTAGAACAGGACATTGTAATGAAGTCATCTAGAACAGGACATTGTGATGAAGTCATCTAGAACAGGGCTGTAATGAAGTCATCTAGAACAGGGCTGTAATGAAGTCATCTAGAACAGGGCTGTAATGAAGTCATCTAGAACAGAGCTGTAATGAAGTCATCTAGAACAGGGCTGTAATGAAGTCATCTAGAACAGAGATGTAATGAAGTCATCTAGAACAGAGCTGTAATGAAGTCATCTAGAACAGAGCTGTAATGAAGTCATCTAGAACAGAGCTGTAATGAAGTCATCTAGAACAGAGCTGTAATGAAGTCATCTAGAACAGAGCTGTAATGAAGTCATCTAGAACAGGGCTGTAATGAAGTCATCTAGAACAGGACATTGTGATGAAGTCATCTAGAACAGGGCTGTAATGAAGTCATCTAGAACAGGGCATTGTGATGAAGTCATCTAGAACAGGGCTGTAATGAAGTCATCTGGAACAGAGCTGTAATGAAGTCATCTAGAACAGGGCTGTAATGAAGTCATCTAGAACAGGGCATTGTGATGAAGTCATCTAGAACAGGGCTGTAATGAAGTCATCTAGAACAGGGCATTGTGATGAGGTCATCTAGAACAGGGCTGTAATGAAGTCATCTAGAACAGGGCTGTAATGAAGTCATCTAGAACAGAGCTGTAATGAAGTCATCTAGAACAGGGCTGTAATGAAGTCATCTAGAACAGAGCTGTAATGAAGTCATCTAGAACAGGCTGTAATGAAGTCATCTAGAACAGGGCTGTAATGAAGTCATCTAGAACAGGGCTGTAATGAAGTCATCTAGAACAGGGCTGTAATGAAGTCATCTAGAACAGGACATTGTAATGAAGTCATCTAGAACAGGACATTGTGATGAAGTCATCTAGAACAGGGCTGTAATGAAGTCATCTAGAACAGGGCTGTAATGAAGTCATCTAGAACAGGGCTGTAATGAAGTCATCTAGAACAGAGCTGTAATGAAGTCATCTAGAACAGGGCTGTAATGAAGTCATCTAGAACAGAGATGTAATGAAGTCATCTAGAACAGAGCTGTAATGAAGTCATCTAGAACAGAGCTGTAATGAAGTCATCTAGAACAGAGCTGTAATGAAGTCATCTAGAACAGAGCTGTAATGAAGTCATCTAGAACAGAGCTGTAATGAAGTCATCTAGAACAGGGCTGTAATGAAGTCATCTAGAACAGGACATTGTGATGAAGTCATCTAGAACAGGGCTGTAATGAAGTCATCTAGAACAGGGCATTGTGATGAAGTCATCTAGAACAGGGCTGTAATGAAGTTATCTGGAACAGGGCTGTAATGAAGTCATCTAGAACAGGACATTGTAATGAAGTCATCTAGAACAGGACATTGTAATGAAGTCATCTAGAACAGGGCTGTAATGAAGTCATCTAGAACAGGGCATTGTGATGAGGTCATCTAGAACAGGGCTGTAATGAAGTCATCTAGAACAGGAAGTCATCTAGAACAGGACATTGTAATGAAGTCATCTAGAACAGGGCTGTAATGAAGTCATCTAGAACAGGGCATTGTGATGAAGTCATCTAGAACAGGGCTGTAATGAAGTCATCTAGAACAGGGCATTGTGATGAAGTCATCTAGAACAGGGCTGTAATGAAGTCATCTGGAACAGGGCTGTAATGAAGTCATCTAGAACAGGACATTGTAATGAAGTCATCTAGAACAGGACATTGTAATGAAGTCATCTAGAACAGGGCTGTAATGAAGTCATCTAGAACAGGGCATTGTGATGAAGTCATCTAGAACAGGGCTGTAATGAAGTCATCTAGAACAGGGCATTGTGATGAAGTCATCTAGAACAGGGCTGTAATGAAGTCATCTAGAACAGGGCATTGTGATGAGGTCATCTAGAACAGGGCTGTAATGAAGTCATCTAGAACAGAGCTGTAATGAAGTCATCTAGAACAGAGCTGTAATGAAGTCATCTAGAACAGAGCTGTAATGAAGTCATCTAGAACAGAGCTGTAATGAAGTCATCTAGAACAGAGCTGTAATGAAGTCATCTAGAACAGGGCTGTAATGAAGTCATCTAGAACAGTCATCTAGAACAGGGCTGTGATGAAGTCATCTAGAACAGGGCTGTAATGAAGTCATCTAGAACAGGGCATTGTGATGAGGTCATCTAGAACAGGGCTGTAATGAAGTCATCTAGAACAGGGCATTGTGATGAGGTCATCTAGAACAGGACTGTAATGAAGTCATCTAGAACAGGACATTGTGATGAGGTCATCTAGAACAGGGCTGTAATGAAGTCATCTAGAACAGGCATTGTGATGAGGTCATCTAGAACAGGGCTGTAATGAAGTCATCTAGAACAGAGCTGTAATGAAGTCATCTAGAACAGAGCTGTAATGAAGTCATCTAGAACAGAGCTGTAATGAAGTCATCTAGAACAGGGATGTAATGAAGTCATCTAGAACAGGACATTGTAATGAAGTCATCTAGAACAGGACATTGTAATGAAGTCATCTAGAACAGGACTGTAATGAAGTCATCTAGAACAGGGCTGTAATGAAGTCATCTAGAACAGGGCTGTAATGAAGTCATCTAGAACAGGGCTGTAATGAAGTCATCTAGAACAGGGCTGTAATGAAGTCATCTAGAACAGGGCTGTAATGAAGTCATCTAGAACAGGACATTGTAATGAAGTCATCTAGAACAGGACTGTAATGAAGTCATCTAGAACAGGGCTGTAATGAAGTCATCTAGAACAGGGCTGTAATGAAGTCATCTAGAACAGGGCTGTAATGAAGTCATCTAGAACAGAGCTGTAATGAAGTCATCTAGAACAGGGCTGTAATGAAGTCATCTAGAACAGAGATGTAATGAAGTCAACTAGAACAGAGCTGTAATGAAGTCATCTAGAACAGAGCTGTAATGAAGTCATCTAGAACAGAGCTGTAATGAAGTCATCTAGAACAGAGCTGTAATGAAGTCATCTAGAACAGGGCTGTAATGAAGTCATCTAGAACAGGACATTGTGATGAAGTCATCTAGAACAGGGCTGTAATGAAGTCATCTAGAACAGGGCATTGTGATGAAGTCATCTAGAACAGGGCTGTAATGAAGTTATCTGGAACAGGGCTGTAATGAAGTCATCTAGAACAGGACATTGTAATGAAGTCATCTAGAACAGGACATTGTAATGAAGTCATCTAGAACAGGGCTGTAATGAAGTCATCTAGAACAGGGCATTGTGATGAGGTCATCTAGAACAGGGCTGTAATGAAGTCATCTAGAACAGGACTGTAATGACGTCATCTAGAACAGGGCTGTAATGAAGTCATCTAGAACAGGGCTGTAATGAAGTCATCTAGAACAGGACATTGTAATGAAGTCATCTAGAACAGGGCTGTAATGAAGTCATCTAGAACAGGGCATTGTGATGAAGTCATCTAGAACAGGGCTGTAATGAAGTCATCTAGAACAGGGCATTGTGATGAAGTCATCTAGAACAGGGCTGTAATGAAGTCATCTGGAACAGGGCTGTAATGAAGTCATCTAGAACAGGACATTGTAATGAAGTCATCTAGAACAGGACATTGTAATGAAGTCATCTAGAACAGGGCTGTAATGAAGTCATCTAGAACAGGGCGTTGTGATGAGGTCATCTAGAACAGGGCTGTAATGAAGTCATCTAGAACAGGGCATTGTGATGAGGTCATCTAGAACAGGGCTGTAATGAAGTCATCTAGAACAGGGCATTGTGATGAGGTCATCTAGAACAGGGCTGTAATGAAGTCATCTAGAACAGAGCTGTAATGAAGTCATCTAGAACAGAGCTGTAATGAAGTCATCTAGAACAGAGCTGTAATGAAGTCATCTAGAACAGAGCTGTAATGAAGTCATCTAGAACAGAGCTGTAATGAAGTCATCTAGAACAGGGCTGTACTGAAGGCATCTAGAACAGGACTGTAATGAAGTCATCTAGAACAGGGCTGTAATGAAGTCATCTAGAACAGGGCTGTAATGAAGTCATCTAGAACAGGGCATTGTGATGAGGTCATCTAGAACAGGGCTGTAATGAAGTCATCTAGAACAGGGCATTGTGATGAGGTCATCTAGAACAGGGCTGTAATGAAGTCATCTAGAACAGAGCTGTAATGAAGTCATCTAGAACAGAGCTGTAATGAAGTCATCTAGAACAGAGCTGTAATGAAGTCATCTAGAACAGGGCTGTAATGAAGTCATCTAGAACAGGACTGTAATGAAGTCATCTAGAACAGGGCTGTAATGAAGTCATCTAGAACAGGGCTGTAATGAAGTCATCTAGAACAGGGCTGTAATGAAGTCATCTAGAACAGAGCTGTAATGAAGTCATCTAGAACAGAGCTGTAATGAAGTCATCTAGAACAGAGCTGTAATGAAGTCATCTAGAACAGAGCTGTAATGAAGTCATCTAGAACAGAGCTGTAATGAAGTCATCTAGAACAGAGCTGTAATGAAGTCATCTAGAACAGAGCTGTAATGAAGTCATCTAGAACAGGGCTGTAATGAAGTCATCTAGAACAGGGCTGTAATGAAGTCATCTAGAACAGGACATTGTAATGAAGTCATCTAGAACAGGACATTGTGATGAAGTCATCTAGAACAGGGCTGTAATGAAGTAATCTAGAACAGGGCTGTAATGAAGTCATCTAGAACAGGGCTGTAATGAAGTCATCTAGAACAGAGCTGTAATGAAGTCATCTAGAACAGGGCTGTAATGAAGTCATCTAGAACAGAGATGTAATGAAGTCAACTAGAACAGAGCTGTAATGAAGTCATCTAGAACAGAGCTGTAATGAAGTCATCTAGAACAGAGCTGTAATGAAGTCATCTAGAACAGGGCTGTAATGAAGTCATCTAGAACAGGACATTGTGATGAAGTCATCTAGAACAGGGCTGTAATGAAGTCATCTAGAACAGGGCATTGTGATGAAGTCATCTAGAACAGGGCTGTAATGAAGTTATCTGGAACAGGGCTGTAATGAAGTCATCTAGAACAGGACATTGTAATGAAGTCATCTAGAACAGGACATTGTAATGAAGTCATCTAGAACAGGGCTGTAATGAAGTCATCTAGAACAGGGCATTGTGATGAGGTCATCTAGAACAGGACTGTAATGACGTCATCTAGAACAGGGCTGTAATGAAGTCATCTAGAACAGGGCTGTAATGAAGTCATCTAGAACAGGACATTGTAATGAAGTCATCTAGAACAGGGCTGTAATGAAGTCATCTAGAACAGGGCATTGTGATGAAGTCATCTAGAACAGGGCTGTAATGAAGTCATCTAGAACAGGGCATTGTGATGAAGTCATCTAGAACAGGGCTGTAATGAAGTCATCTGGAACAGGGCTGTAATGAAGTCATCTAGAACAGGACATTGTAATGAAGTCATCTAGAACAGGGCTGTAATGAAGTCATCTAGAACAGGGCATTGTGATGAGGTCATCTAGAACAGGGCTGTAATGAAGTCATCTAGAACAGGGCATTGTGATGAGGTCATCTAGAACAGGGCTGTAATGAAGTCATCTAGAACAGAGCTGTAATGAAGTCATCTAGAACAGAGCTGTAATGAAGTCATCTAGAACAGAGCTGTAATGAAGTCATCTAGAACAGAGCTGTAATGAAGTCATCTAGAACAGGGCTGTAATGAAGTTATCTGGAACAGGGCAGTAATGAAGTCATCTAGAACAGGACATTGTAATGAAGTCATCTAGAACAGGACATTGTAATGAAGTCATCTAGAACAGGGCTGTAATGAAGTCATCTAGAACAGGACTGTAATGAAGTCATCTAGAACAGGGCTGTAATGAAGTCATCTAGAACAGGGCATTGTGATGAGGTCATCTAGAACAGGGCTGTAATGAAGTCATCTAGAACAGGGCATTGTGATGAGGTCATCTAGAACAGGACTGTAATGAAGTCATCTAGAACAGGACATTGTGATGAGGTCATCTAGAACAGGGCTGTAATGAAGTCATCTAGAATAGGGCATTGTGATGAGGTCATCTAGAACAGGGCTGTAATGAAGTCATCTAGAACAGAGCTGTAATGAAGTCATCTAGAACAGAGCTGTAATGAAGTCATCTAGAACAGAGCTGTAATGAAGTCATCTAGAACAGGGCTGTAATGAAGTCATCTAGAACAGGACATTGTAATGAAGTCATCTAGAACAGGACATTGTAATGAAGTCATCTAGAACAGGACTGTAATGAAGTCATCTAGAACAGGGCTGTAATGAAGTCATCTAGAACAGGGCTGTAATGAAGTCATCTAGAACAGGGCTGTAATGAAGTCATCTAGAACAGAGCTGTAATGAAGTCATCTAGAACAGAGCTGTAATGAAGTCATCTAGAACAGAGCTGTAATGAAGTCATCTAGAACAGAGCTGTAATGAAGTCATCTAGAACAGAGCTGTAATGAAGTTATCTGGAACAGGGCTGTAATGAAGTCATCTAGAACAGGACATTGTAATGAAGTCATCTAGAACAGGACATTGTAATGAAGTCATCTAGAACAGGGCTGTAATGAAGTCATCTAGAACAGGGCATTGTGATGAGGTCATCTAGAACAGGGCTGTAATGAAGTCATCTAGAACAGGACTGTAATGACGTCATCTAGAACAGGGCTGTAATGAGGTCATCTAGAACAGGGCTGTAATGAAGTCATCTAGAACAGGGCATTGTGATGAGGTCATGTAGAACAGGGCTGTAATGAAGTCATCTAGAACAGGGCATTGTGATGAGGTCATCTAGAACAGGACTGTAATGAAGTCATCTAGAACAGGACATTGTGATGAGGTCATCTAGAACAGGGCTGTAATGAAGTCATCTAGAATAGGGCATTGTGATGAGGTCATCTAGAACAGGGCTGTAATGAAGTCATCTAGAACAGAGCTGTAATGAAGTCATCTAGAACAGAGCTGTAATGAAGTCATCTAGAACAGGACATTGTAATGAAGTCATCTAGAACAGGACATTGTAATGAAGTCATCTAGAACAGGACTGTAATGAAGTCATCTAGAACAGGGCTGTAATGAAGTCATCTAGAACAGGGCTGTAATGAAGTCATCTAGAACAGGGCTGTAATGAAGTCATCTAGAACAGAGCTGTAATGAAGTCATCTAGAACAGAGCTGTAATGAAGTCATCTAGAACAGAGCTGTAATGAAGTCATCTAGAACAGGGCTGTAATGAAGTCATCTAGAACAGGACATTGTAATGAAGTCATCTAGAACAGCACATTGTAATGAAGTCATCTAGAACAGGACTGTAATGAAGTCATCTAGAACAGGGCTGTAATGAAGTCATCTAGAACAGGGCTGTAATGAAGTCATCTAGAACAGGGCTGTAATGAAGTCATCTAGAACAGAGCTGTAATGAAGTCATCTAGAACAGAGCTGTAATGAAGTCATCTAGAACAGAGCTGTAATGAAGTCATCTAGAACAGAGCTGTAATGAAGTCATCTAGAACAGAGCTGTAATGAAGTTATCTGGAACAGGGCTGTAATGAAGTCATCTAGAACAGGACATTGTAATGAAGTCATCTAGAACAGGACATTGTAATGAAGTCATCTAGAACAGGGCTGTAATGAAGTCATCTAGAACAGGGCATTGTGATGAGGTCATCTAGAACAGGGCTGTAATGAAGTCATCTAGAACAGGACTGTAATGACGTCATCTAGAACAGGGCTGTAATGAAGTCATCTAGAACAGGGCTGTAATGAAGTAATCTAGAACAGGACATTGTAATGAAGTCATCTAGAACAGGGCTGTAATGAAGTCATCTAGAACAGGGCATTGTGATGAAGTCATCTAGAACAGGGCTGTAAATGAAGTCATCTAGAACAGGACATTGTAATGAAGTCATCTAGAACAGGGCTGTAATGAAGTCATCTAGAACAGGGCATTGTGATGAAGTCATCTAGAACAGGGCTGTAATGAAGTCATCTAGAACAGGGCATTGTGATGAAGTCATCTAGAACAGGACATTGTAATGAAGTCATCTAGAACAGGACATTGTAATGAAGTCATCTAGAACAGGGCTGTAATGAAGTCATCTAGAACAGGGCATTGTGATGAGGTCATCTAGAACAGGACTGTAATGAAGTCATCTAGAACAGGACATTGTGATGAAGTCATCTAGAACAGGGCTGTAATGAAGTCATCTAGAACAGGGCTGTAATGAAGCATATCATGTATCAAAGACAGCATACCTCACAAGGGGGTCTAGTTGAGCCCAGGGAAATGTTTAAATCGGAGGCTATGTTTCTTAATCTGATCAAAAGGTAAGTATTGCCCTAAGTGTGTGTTGTGCCACCATTGAGTTCAGACTTCTAGCCGTGCACAGACTTCATAACTCATTTGTATGTTCGATCTATGACTTTTATATCTATGAATTCATCAACCCTGACATAAAGATACAGAGTACATTAGGTGTCAGTAACATTAAATGCCAGTCTGAATCAACATGTATACAGTAATTGCTATGGCAACTCGAGACAGGAATCAATTGCTGTCAGCAAGTATTGCATTCATCGTCCAAGCTCAGTGTATTTTCATATGCAAATTCATTTCCTATCAACATGTAATTGGTCACGAAATGTAAACTCTACTGTAACAGAAACTGATCTATGATCATTAATATATTATTCTGCAGTCTATTCCAATACACACCCATCATAGAAATAGGGAATATAGATCAACTCACCACAAATGTAGGGACCCCTGCCACGAGCGCATACAGTAAAGTCGGTGGGATCGCGCTGGACTCCTCCGGTCCGAGGTATGGCTTCACGTAGGCATTGTCATAGCAGAAGAACCCTTGGATGTGCACGTTGAACGTGTCCGTGTACTCGAAGTAGTATGCTAGCATGACTGTCCCCGCCATGATCACCAGCTGAAAATAAAGCATGTTCGTGAAAGGTAGAGGAAAGAACATTTAACACATCACTTCACTGAGGAGAGAAAGCCCTGCCATTCATGCCGCCTTCTCCGCCCTAGACTAGCGCAACAGCCTGACCATCACAACTCCGGTCAGCACCACGTGTCTCCTACTGCCATTAATGCTTGTTAAAATGCATTAGCCGGTAATATTCACAGAGCCTTTTTCTGTCATGGCACACGGTGTTGGTCCCTGGAACCGGAATGAACGAGACACAGACGGAAACTTGGTGAGTGGGAGGGAGGGAGGGAGCGCAGCCGTGGGTCTGATTCTAGGATGAATATGTGTGTGTGTGCGTGCGTGCGTGCGCGTGTGTGTACAGTGGCAGTCGCGTTTCGCTACTATTTACCGTGGGCAGGATGACAGAAAGAGGAAGCGCTGCACTTCGTCTATCCGTTGAGCACGGGCAGTGGATGACTGACTCTGAGCAACTCGTTAGCTTTAGATTCGGCTCCAAATCATCGTAACCGTGAGTCTAAAACGTGCGTCAGCATTAGTGCCCTTTGGAGAGAAATGTACCATTCCTAATTCATATTTATTATTTGCGCGTCCGCGTGTGTCCGAAAGACTCCAACAGAACGCAGTAATTAAATCTGATGTCAACCACACTAGTCTACACTCCAGACAACTAGATTATTATGGCATTGTACATGTAACCCAGACAACTAGATGTTGTTATACATGTAACCCAGACAACTAGAATATATTATACTATTGTACATGTAACCCAGACAACTAGATGTTGTTATACATGTAACCTTGACAACTAGAATATATTATACTATTGTACATGTAACCCAGACAACTAGATTATATTATACTATTGTACATGTAACCCAGACAACTAGATTATATTGTACATGTAACCCAGACAACTAGATAATATTATACTATTGTACATGTAACCCAGACAACTAGATTATATTGTACATGTAACCCAGACAACTAGATTATATTATACTATTGTACATGTAACCCAGACAACTAGATTATATTGTACATGTAACCCAGACAACTAGATTATATTATACTATTGTACATGTAACCCAGACAACTAGATTATATTGTACATGTAACCCAGACAACTAGATTATATTATACTATTGTAATTGTACAGACAACTAGAATATATTATACTATTGTACATGTAACCCAGACAACTAGAATATATTATACTATTGTACATGTAACCCAGACAACTAGATTATATTATACATGTAACCCAGACAACTAGATTATATTGTACATGTAACCCAGACAACTAGATTATATTATACTATTGTACATGTAACCCAGACAACTAGATTATATTGTACATGTAACCCAGACAACTAGATTATATTATACTATTGTACATGTAACCCAGACAACTAGAATATATTATACTATTGTACATGTAACCCAGACAACTAGATTATATTATACATGTAACCCAGACAACTAGATTATATTATACTATTGTACATGTAACCCAGACAACTAGAATATATTATACTATTGTACATGTAACCCAGACAACTAGATTATATTATACATGTAACCCAGACAACTAGAATATATTATACTATTGTACATGTAACCCAGACAACTAGAATATATTATACTATTGTACATGTAACCCAGACAACTAGATTATATTATACATGTAACCCAGACAACTAGATTATATTGTACATGTAACCCAGACAACTAGATTATATTATACTATTGTACATGTAACCCAGACAACTAGATTATATTGTACATGTAACCCAGACAACTAGATAATATTATACTATTGTACATGTAACCCAGACAACTAGATTATATTGTACATGTAACCCAGACAACTAGATTATGTTATACATGTAACCCAGACAACTAGATAATATTATACTATTGTACATGTAACCCAGACAACTAGATTATGTTATACATGTTGTGCTGCCATCCTGTTAGAAGGTAACAGATTATTTTATTACAATGGTTAAATTGGATTTGCATTGTGTTCAATGGTGTTATTTGCCCCCTAGTGGCGCTTTCTGGTACTTAGAAAGACAACGCAAACGGGAAGTTCAGAATTTGTTTTGCACGCATAGAAGCAGCTACAAACAACGCTACGGTGCAGGTCTTTCAATGTAGTTATTTCTTGTCACGCTTCAGCCTTGGAAAAATATTTGTTTGTAAGTTCGATTCAAGCATTTAGCTAATGATGATAATCTTGTTATTGATAAAGTTTCTTACATATCAATGTTGGTTGCATTTACTCACAAATTGCAATGCCTTTAATGTATGTCGTTAGCTGTATTACTTTGCTCATGCGTCATGCAAACTAATTGTAAAATATACAATACTGTAGTTTTGTTACTGTTTCTAGTGTAATATGCTTTGTTATTCTACATAGATGGTTATACATTATTAGAGTAATGAAAGGAGCAATTACCATATGGTTAACAATTAGCTATATGGTTTGGCATCATGCCAGATGCATGGTACCTTAGCGCGTGCTTTGTATTTATGCAACTTCAAATGTTTAATGTACAGCTACAGTATGTCGGTGTGAATTGAACACTAAAGTATATTCTTTTCTGTATTTTGCAGTTTCACAACATAAACGTTTGCAATATATTCATTCAAGAAAAGTCACGCCTTGGGAGTTTTATTGAAGACTTAGTTGTTAGCTATCTGTCTAGTTTTGCATGGGAACGCAACTCAAGGGCAGAATACATGTAACCCAGACAACTAGATTATGTTATACTATTGTACATGTAACCCAGACAACTAGAATATATTATACTATTGTACATGTAACCCAGACAACTAGATTATATTATACATGTAACCCAGACAACTAGAATATATTATACTATTGTACATGTAACCCAGACAACTAGATTATATTATACATGTAACCCAGACAACTAGAATATATTATACTATTGTACATGTAACCCAGACAACTAGATTGTATTATACATGTAACCCAGACAACTAGATTATGTTATACTATTGTACATGTAACCCAGACAACTAGATTGTATTATACATGTAACCCAGACAACTAGATTATATTATACTATTGTACATGTAACCCAGACAACTAGATTATATTATACTATTGTACATGTAACCCAGACAACTAGATTATATTATAATATTGTACATGTAACCCAGACAACTAGATTATGTTGTACATGTAACCCAGACAACTAGATTATATTATACTATTGTACATGTAACCCAGACAACTAGATTATATTATACTATTGTACATGTAACCCAGACAACTAGATTATATTGTACTATTGTACATGTAACCCAGACAACTAGATTATATTATACTATTGTACATGTAACCCAGACAACTAGAATATATTATACTATTGTACATGTAACCCTGACAACTAGATTATATTGTACTATTGTACATGTAACCCAGACAACTAGATTATATTATACTATTGTACATGTAACCCAGACAACTAGATTATGTTATACTATTGTACATGTAACCCAGACAACTAGATTATATTATACTATTGTACATGTAACCCAGACAACTAGATTATATTATACTATTGTACATGTAACCCAGACAACTAGATTATATTGTACTATTGTACATGTAACCCAGACAACTAGATTATATTATACTATTGTTCATGTAACCCAGACAACTAGATTATGTTATACTATTGTACATGTAACCCAGACAACTAGATTATATTGTACATGTAACCCAGACAACTAGATTATATTGTACATGTAACCCAGACAACTAGATTATGTTATACATGTAACCCAGACAACTAGATAATATTATACTATTGTACATGTAACCCAGACAACTAGATTATGTTATACATGTTGTGCTGCCATCCTGTTAGAAGGTAACAGATTATTTTATTACAATGGTTAAATTGGATTTGCATTGTGTTCAATGGTGTTATTTGCCCCCTAGTGGCGCTTTCTGGTACTTAGAAAGACAACGCAAACGGGAAGTTCAGAATTTGTTTTGCACGCATAGAAGCAGCTACAAACAACGCTACGGTGCAGGTCTTTCAATGTAGTTATTTCTTGTCACGCTTCAGCCTTGGAAAAATATTTGTTTGTAAGTTCGATTCAAGCATTTAGCTAATGATGATAATCTTGTTATTGATAAAGTTTCTTACATATCAATGTTGGTTGCATTTACTCACAAATTGCAATGCCTTTAATGTATGTCGTTAGCTGTATTACTTTGCTCATGCGTCATGCAAACTAATTGTAAAATATACAATACTGTAGTTTTGTTACTGTTTCTAGTGTAATATGCTTTGTTATTCTACATAGATGGTTATACATTATTAGAGTAATGAAAGGAGCAATTACCATATGGTTAACAATTAGCTATATGGTTTGGCATCATGCCAGATGCATGGTACCTTAGCGCGTGCTTTGTATTTATGCAACTTCAAATGTTTAATGTACAGCTACAGTATGTCGGTGTGAATTGAACACTAAAGTATATTCTTTTCTGTATTTTGCAGTTTCACAACATAAACGTTTGCAATATATTCATTCAAGAAAAGTCACGCCTTGGGAGTTTTATTGAAGACTTAGTTGTTAGCTATCTGTCTAGTTTTGCATGGGAACGCAACTCAAGGGCAGAATACATGTAACCCAGACAACTAGATTATGTTATACTATTGTACATGTAACCCAGACAACTAGAATATATTATACTATTGTACATGTAACCCAGACAACTAGATTATATTATACATGTAACCCAGACAACTAGAATATATTATACTATTGTACATGTAACCCAGACAACTAGATTATATTATACATGTAACCCAGACAACTAGAATATATTATACTATTGTACATGTAACCCAGACAACTAGATTGTATTATACATGTAACCCAGACAACTAGATTATATTATTATACATGTAACCCAGACAACTAGATTATATTATACTATTGTACATGTAACCCAGACAACTAGATTATATTATACTATTGTACATGTAACCCAGACAACTAGATTATATTATACATATTGTACATGTAACAACAATTATATTATACTATTGTACATGTAACCCAGACAACTAGATTATATTATACTATTGTACATGTAACCCAGACAACTAGATTATATTATACTATTGTACATGTAACCCAGACAACTAGATTATATTATACTATTGTACATGTAACCCAGACAACTAGATTATATTATACTATTGTAACCCAGACAACTAGAATATATTATACTATTGTACATGTAACCCTGACAACTAGATTATATTGTACTATTGTACATGTAACCCAGACAACTAGATTATATTATACTATTATACTATTGTACATGTAACCCAGACAACTAGATTATGTTATACTATTGTACATGTAACCCAGACAACTAGATTATATTATACTATTGTACATGTAACCCAGACAACTAGATTATATTATACTATTGTACATGTAACCCAGACAACTAGATTATATTGTACTATTGTACATGTAACCCAGACAACTAGATTATATTGTACTATTGTACATGTAACCCAGACAACTAGATTATATTATACTATTGTTCATGTAACCCAGACAACTAGATTATGTTATACTATTGTACATGTAACCCAGACAACTAGATTATATTATACATGTAACCCAGACAACTAGATTATATTATACATGTAACCCAGACAACTAGATTATATTATACTATTGTACATGTAACCCAGACAACTATATTATATTATACATGTAACCCAGACAACTAGAATATATTATACTATTGTACATGTAACCCAGACAACTAGATTATATTGTACATGTAACCCAGACAACTAGATTATATTGTACATGTAACCCAGACAACTAGATTATATTGTACATGTAACCCAGACAACTAGATTATATTGTACATGTAACCCAGACAACTAGATTATATTATACTATTGTACATGTAACCCAGACAACTAGATTATATTATACATGTAACCCAGACAACTAGATTATATTATACATGTAACCCAGACAACTAGATTATGTTATACTATTGTACATGTAACCCAGACAACTAGATTATATTATACATGTAACCCAGACAACTAGAATATATTATACTATTGTACATGTAACCCAGACAACTAGATTATATTATACTATTGTACATGTAACCCAGACAACTAGATTATGTTATACTATTGTACATGTAACCCAGACAACTAGAATATATTATACTATTGTACATGTAACCCAGACAACTAGATTATGTTATACTATTGTACATGTAACCCAGACAACTAGATTATATTGTACATGTAACCCAGACAACTAGATTATATTGTACATGTAACCCAGACAACTAGATTATATTATACTATTGTACATGTAACCCAGACAACTAGATTATATTGTACATGTAACCCAGACAACTAGATTATGTTATACATGTAACCCAGACAACTAGATTATGTTATACATGTAACCCAGACAACTAGATTATATTATACTATTGTACATGTAACCCAGACAACTAGATTATATTATACTATTGTACATGTAACCCAGACAACTAGATTATATTATACTATTGTACATGTAACCCAGACAACTAGATTATATTATACTATTGTACATGTAACCCAGACAACTAGATTATATTATACTATTGTACATGTAACCCAGACAACTAGATTATATTTATATTGTACATGTAACCCAGACAACTAGATTATATTATACTATTGTACAACTAGATTATATTGTAACCCAGACAACTAGATTATATTATACTATTGTACATGTAACCCAGACAACTAGATTATATTTACCCAGACAACTATTGTACATGTAACCCAGACAACTAGATTATATTATACTATTGTACATGTAACCCAGACAACTAGATTATATTATTATTGTACATGTAACCCAGACAACTAGATTATATTATACTATTGTACATGTAACCCAGACAACTAGATTATATTATACTATTGTACATGTAACAACTAGATTATATTATACATGTAACCCAGACAACTAGATTTATTATACTATTGTACATGTAACCCAGACAACTAGATTATATTATACATGTAACCCAGACAACTAGATTATATTATACATGTAACCCAGACAACTAGATTATATTATACTATTGTACATGTAACCCAGACAACTAGATTATATTATATTGTACATGTAACCCAGACAACTAGATTATATTATACTATTGTACATGTAACCCAGACAACTAGAATATTATATTGTACATGTAACCCAGACAACTAGATAACCCAGACAACTAGATTATATTATACTATTGTACATGTAACCCAGACAACTAGATTATATTGTACATGATTATATTATACTATGTCCCAGACAACTAGATTATATTATACTATTGTACATGTAACCCAGACAACTAGATTATATTATACTATTGTACATGTAACCCAGACAACTAGATTATATTATACATGTAACCCAGACAACTAGATTATATTATACATGTAACCCAGACAACTAGATTATATTATACTATTGTACATGTAACCCAGACAACTAGATTATATTATACTATTGTACATATACATGTAACCCAGACAACTAGATTATATTATACTATTGTACATGTAACCCAGACAACTAGAATATATTATACTATTGTACATGTAACCCAGACAACTAGATTATATTATACTATTGTACATGTAACCCAGACAACTAGATTATAGAATATATTATACATGTAACCCAGACAACTAGATTATATTATACATGTAACCCAGACAACTAGATTATATTATACTATTGTACATGTAACCCAGACAACTAGATTATATTGTACATGTAACCCAGACAACTAGATTATATTATACTATTGTACATGTAACCCAGACAACTAGATTATATTGTACATGTAACCCAGACAACTAGATTATATTATACTATTGTGTAACCCAGACAACTAGAATATATTATACTATTGTACATGTAACCCAGACAACTAGATTATATTATACATGTAATGTAGACAACTAGATTATATTATACATGTAACCCAGACAACTAGATTATATTATACTATTGTACATGTAACCCAGACAACTAGATTATATTATACTATTGTACATGTAACCCAGACAACTAGATTATATTATACTATTGTACATGTAACCCAGACAACTAGATTATATTATACTATTGTACATGTAACCCAGACAACTAGATTATATTATACTATTGTACATGTAACCCAGACAACTAGATTATATTGTACATGTAACCCAGACAACTAGATTATATTATACTATTGTACATGTAACCCAGACAACTAGATTATATTGTACATGTAACCCAGACAACTAGATTATTATTATTGTACATGTAACCCAGACAACTAGATTATATTATATATTGTACATGTAACCCAGACAACTACTATTGTACATGTAACCCAGACAACTAGATTATATTGTACATGTAACCCAGACAACTAGATTATATTGTACATGTAACCCAGACAACTAGATTATAGATTATATTGTACATGTAACCCAGACAACTAGATTATATTATACTATTGTACATGTAACCCAGACAACTAGATTATTATATTAACCCAGACAACTATTGTACAACTAGATTATACATGTAACCCAGACAACTAGATTATATTATACTATTGTACATGTAACCCAGACAACTAGATTATATTATACTATTGTACATGTAACCCAGACAACTAGATTATATTATACTATTGTACATGTAACCCAGACAACTAGATTATATTATACTATTGTACATGTAACCCAGACAACTAGATTATATTATACTATTGTACATGTAACCCAGACAACTAGATTATATTATACTATTGTACATGTAACCCAGACAACTAGATTATATTTACTATTGTACATGTAACCCAGACAACTAGATTATATTATACTATTGTACATGTAACCCAGACAACTAGATTATATTTATATTGTACATGTAACCCAGACAACTAGATTATATTATACTATTGTACATGTAACCCAGACAACTAGATTATATTATACTATTGTACATGTAACCCAGACAACTAGATTATATTGTACATGTAACCCAGACAACTAGATTATATTATACATGTAACCCAGACAACTAGATTATATTATACTATTGTACATGTAACCCAGACAACTAGATTATATTATACTATTGTACATGTAACCCAGACAACTAGATTATATTATACTATTGTACATGTAACCCAGACAACTAGATTTATATTGTACATGTAACCCAGACAACTAGATTATATTGTACATGTAACCCAGACAACTAGATTATATTATACTATTGTACATGTAACCCAGACAACTAGATTATATTGTACATGTAACCCAGACAACTAGATTATATTATACTATTTATAACCCAGACAACTAGATTATGTTATACATGTAACCCAGACAACTAGATTATATTATACATGTAACCCAGACAACTAGATTATATTATACATGTAACCCAGACAACTAGATTATATTATACTATTGTACATGTAACCCAGACAACTAGATTATATTATACATGTAACCCAGACAACTAGAATATATTATACTATTGTACATGTAACCCAGACAACTAGATTATATTGTACATGTAACCCAGACAACTAGATTATATTATACTATTGTACATGTAACCCAGACAACTAGATATATTATTATTGTACATGTAACCCAGACAACTAGATTATATTATACTATTGTACATGTAACCCAGACAACTAGATTTATATACTATTGTACATGTAACCCAGACAACTAGATTATATTGTACATGTAACCCAGACAACTAGATTATATTATACTATTGTACATGTAACCCAGACAACTAGATTATATTGTACATGTAACCCAGACAACTAGATTATGTTATACATGTAACCCAGACAACTAGATTATGTTATACATGTAACCCAGACAACTAGATTATATTATACTATTGTACATGTAACCCAGACAACTAGAATATATTATACTATTGTACATGTAACCCAGACAACTAGATTATATTATACTATTGTACATGTAACCCAGACAACTAGATTATATTGTACATGTAACCCAGACAACTAGATTATATTGTACATGTAACCCAGACAACTAGATTATATTATACTATTGTACATGTAACCCAGACAACTAGATTATATTGTACATGTAACCCAGACAACTAGATTATATTATACTATTGTACATGTAACCCAGACAACTAGATTATATTGTACATGTAACCCAGACAACTAGATTATATTATACTATTGTACATGTAACCCAGACAACTAGATTATATTATACTATTGTACATGTAACCCAGACAACTAGATTATATTGTACATGTAACCCAGACAACTAGATTATATTGTACATGTAACCCAGACAACTAGATTATATTATACTATTGTACATGTAACCCAGACAACTAGATTATATTATACTATTGTACATGTAACCCAGACAACTAGATAATATTATACTATTGTACATGTAACCCAGACAACTAGATTATATTGTACTATTGTACATGTAACCCAGACAACTAGATTATATTATACATGTAACCCAGACAACTAGATTATATTATACTATTGTACATGTAACCCAGACAACTAGATTATATTGTACATGTAACCCAGACAACTAGAATATATTATACTATTGTACATGTAACCCAGACAACTAGATTATATTATACATGTAACCCAGACAACTAGATTATATTATACTATTGTACATGTAACCCAGACAACTAGATTATATTATAATATTGTACATGTAACCCAGACAACTAGAATATATTATACTATTGTACATGTAACCCAGACAACTAGATTATGTTATACATGTAACCCAGACAACTAGATTATATTATACTATTGTACATGTAACCCAGACAACTAGATTATGTTATACATGTAACCCAGACAACTAGAATATATTATACTATTGTACATGTAACCCAGACAACTAGATTATATTATACATGTAACCCAGACAACTAGATTATATTGTACTATTGTACATGTAACCCAGACAACTAGATTATATTATACTATTATACATGTAACCCAGACAACTAGATTATATTATACTATTGTACATGTAACCCAGACAACTAGATTATGTTATACTATTGTAACCCAGACAACTGATTAACCCAGACAACTAGATTTATATTGTACATGTAACCCAGACAACTAGATTATATTATACTATTGTACATGTAACCCAGACAACTAGATTATATTGTACATGTAACCCAGACAACTAGATTATATTATACATGTAATGTCAGACAACTAGATTATGTTATACATGTAACCCAGACAACTAGATTATATTATACTATTGTACATGTAACCCAGACAACTAGAATATATTATACTATTGTACATGTAACCCAGACAACTAGATTATATTGTACATGTAACCCAGACAACTAGATTATATTGTACATGTAGACAACTAGATTATATTGTACATGTAACCCAGACAACTAGATTATATTATACTATTGTACATGTAACCCAGACAACTAGATTATATTGTACATGTAACCCAGACAACTAGATTATATTATACTATTGTACATGTAACCCAGACAACTAGATTATATTGTACATGTAACCCAGACAACTAGATTATATTATACTATTGTACATGTAACCCAGACAACTAGATTATATTATACTATTGTACATGTAACCCAGACAACTAGATTATATTGTACATGTAACCCAGACAACTAGATTATATTGTACATGTAACCCAGACAACTAGATTATATTATACTATTGTACATGTAACCCAGACAACTAGATTATATTATACTATTGTACATGTAACCCAGACAACTAGATTATATTATACTATTGTACATGTAACCCAGACAACTAGATTATATTATACTATTGTACATGTAACCCAGACAACTAGATTATATTATATTGTACATGTAACCCAGACAACTAGATTATATTGTACATGTAACCCAGACAACTAGATTATATTATACTATTGTACATGTAACCCAGACAACTAGATTATATTATACTATTGTACATGTAACCCAGACAACTAGATAATATTATACTATTGTACATGTAACCCAGACAACTAGATTATATTGTACTATTGTACATGTAACCCAGACAACTAGATTATATTATACATGTAACCCAGACAACTAGATTATATTATACTATTGTACATGTAACCCAGACAACTAGATTATATTGTACATGTAACCCAGACAACTAGAATATATTATACTATTGTACATGTAACCCAGACAACTAGATTATATTATACATGTAACCCAGACAACTAGATTATATTATACTATTGTACATGTAACCCAGACAACTAGATTATATTATAATATTGTACATGTAACCCAGACAACTAGAATATATTATACTATTGTACATGTAGACAACTAGATTTGTACATGTAACCCAGACAACTAGATTATACTATTATAACCCAGACAACTAGATTATGTACATGTAACCCAGACAACTAGATTATATTATACTATTGTACATGTAACCCAGACAACTAGATTATATTATACATGTAACCCAGACAACTAGATTATATTATACTATTGTACATGTAACCCAGACAACTAGATTATATTATACTATTGTACATGTAACCCAGACAACTAGATTATATTATACTATTGTACATGTAACCCAGACAACTAGATTATATTATACTATTGTACATGTAACCCAGACAACTAGATTATATTATACATGTAACCCAGACAACTAGATTATATTATACATGTAACCCAGACAACTAGATTATATTATACTATTGTACATGTAACCCAGACAACTAGATTATATTGTACATGTAACCCCAGACAACTAGATTATATTATATACATGTAACCCAGACAACTAGATTATATTATACTATTGTACATGTAACCCAGACAACTAGATTATATTATACTATTGTACATGTAACCCAGACAACTAGATTATATTATACTATTGTACATGTAACCCAGACAACTAGATTTATATATTATATTATATTGTACATGTAACCCAGACAACTAGATATATATTGTACATGTAACCCAGACAACTATTGTACATGTAACCCAGACAACTAGATTATATTATACTATTGTACATGTAACCCAGACAACTAGATTATATTGTACATGTAACCCAGACAACTAGATTATATTATACTATTGTACATGTAACCCAGACAACTAGATTATATTATATTATACTATTGTACATGTAACCCAGACAACTAGATTATATTGTATTGTACATGTAACCCAGACAACTAGATTATATTATACTATTGTACATGTAACCCAGACAACTAGATTATATTATACTATTGTACAACTAGATTATATTATACCCAGACAACTAGATTATATTATACTATTGTACATGTAACCCAGACAACTAGATTATATTATACTATTGTACATGTAACCCAGACAACTAGATTATATTATACTATTGTACATGTAACCCAGACAACTAGATTATATTAGTACATGTAACCCAGACAACTAGATTATATTATACTATTGTACATGTAACCCAGACAACTAGATTATATTGTACATGTAACCCAGACAACTAGATTATATTATACTATTGTACATGTAACCCAGACAACTAGATTATATTATACTATTGTACATGTAACCCAGACAACTAGATAATATTATACTATTGTACATGTAACCCAGACAACTAGATTATATTTATACATGTAATTATACAGACAACTAGATTATATTATACTATTGTACATGTAACCCAGACAACTAGATTATATTATACATTAACCCAGACAACTAGAATATATTATACTATTGTACATGTAACCCAGACAACTAGATTATATTATTACTAGAATATTATATTGAACAACTAGATTATATTATACATGTAACCCAGACAACTAGATTATATTATACTATTGTACAACTAGATTATGCAGACAACTAGATATATTATACTATTGTACATGTAACCCAGACAACTAGATATATTATACTATTGTACATGTAACCCAGACAACTAGATTATATTATACTATTGTACATGTAACCCAGACAACTAGATTATATTATTGTACATGTAACCCAGACAACTAGATTATATTATACATGTAACCCAGACAACTAGATTATATTATACTATTGTACATGTAACCCAGACAACTAGATTATATTATACATGTAACCCAGACAACTAGATTATATTATACTATTGTACATGTAACCCAGACAACTAGATTATTATATTATACTATTGTACATGTAACCCAGACAACTAGATTATATTATACTATTGTACATGTAACCCAGACAACTAGATATATGTTATACTATTGTACATGTAACCCAGACAACTAGATTATATTTATATTGTACATGTAACCCAGACAACTAGATTATATTATACTATTGTACATAACCCAGACAACTAGATTATATTGTACATGTAACCCAGACAACTAGATTATATTACCCAGACAACTAGATTATATTGTACATGTAACCCAGACAACTAGATTATATACATGTACAGACAACTAGATTATAACAGACAACTAGATTATATTATACTATTGTACATGTAACCCAGACAACTAGATTATATTATACATGTAACCCAGACAACTAGATTATATTATACATACATGTAACCCAGACAACTAGAATATATTATACTATTGTACATGTAACCCAGACAACTAGACCCAGACAACTATATTATACTATTGTACATGTAACCCAGACAACTAGATATATTATACTATTGTACATGTAACCCAGACAACTAGATTATATTATACTATTGTACATGTAACCCAGACAACTAGATTATGTTATACTATTGTACATGTAACCCAGACAACTAGATTATATTGTACATTAGATTATATTGTACATGTAACCCAGACAACTAGATTATATTATACTATTGTACATGTAACCCAGACAACTAGATTATATTGTACATGTAACCCAGACAACTAGATTATATTATACATGTAACCCAGACAACTAGATTATATTATACATGTAACCCAGACAACTAGATTATATTATACTATTGTACATGTAACCCAGACAACTAGAATATATTATACTATTGTACATGTAACCCAGACAACTAGATTATATTATACTATTGTACATGTAACCCAGACAACTAGATTATATTATACATGTAACCCAGACAACTAGATTAGATTATATTGTACATGTAACCCAGACAACTAGATTATATTATACTATTGTATGTAACCCAGACAACTAGATTATATTGTACATGTAACCCAGACAACTAGATTATATTATACTATTGTACATGTAACCCAGACAACTAGATTATATTATACTATTGTACATGTAACCCAGACAACTAGATTATATTGTACATGTAACCCAGACAACTAGATTATATTATACTATTGTACATGTAACCCAGACAACTAGATTATATTATACTATTGTACATGTAACCCAGACAACTAGATTATATTTATATTGTACATGTAACCCAGACAACTAGATTATATTATACTATTGTACATGTAACCCAGACAACTAGATTATATTATAACCCAGACAACTAGATTATATTATACATGTAACCCAGACAACTAGATTATATTATACTATTGTACATGTAACCCAGACAACTAGATTATATTATACATGTAACCCAGACAACTAGATTATATTATACTATTGTACATGTAACCCAGACAACTAGATTATATTATACTATTGTACATGTAACCCAGACAACTAGATTATATTGTACATGTAACCCAGACAACTAGATTATATTTACTATTGTTATAACCCAGACAACTAGATTATATTGTACATGTAACCCAGACAACTAGAATATATTATACTATTGTACATGTAACCCAGACAACTAGATTATATTATACATGTAACCCAGACAACTAGATTATATTATACTATTGTACATGTAACCCAGACAACTAGATTATATTATATTATACATGTAACCCAGACAACTAGATTATATTATACTATTGTACATGTAACCCAGACAACTAGATTATATTATACATGTAACCCAGACAACTAGATTATATTATACTATTGTACATGTAACCCAGACAACTAGATTATATTTACTATTATACAACTTAACCCAGACAACTAGATAATACTATTTGTATAACCCAGACAACTAGATTACAACTAGACAACTAGATTATATTATACTATTGTACATGTAACCCAGACAACTAGATTATATTATACTATTGTACATGTAACCCAGACAACTAGATTATTATTATTGTACATGTAACCCAGACAACTAGATTATAACCCAGACAATTAGATTATATTATACATGTAACCCAGACAACTAGATTATATTTATTGTAAACCCAGACAACTAGATTATATTATACATGTAACCCAGACAACTAGATTATATTATACATTGTACATGTAACCCAGACAACTAGATTATATTATACTATTGTACATGTAACCCAGACAACTAGATTATATTATACTATTGTACATGTAACCCAGACAACTAGATTATATTATACATGTAACCCAGACAACTAGATTATATATACATATATTACAACTAGATTATATTGTATGTAACCCAGACACTAGTAACATGTAACCCAGACAACTAGATTATATTATACATGTAACCCAGACAACTAGAATATATTATATTGTACATGTAACCCAGACAACTAGATTATATTATACATTGTAATTGTAACCCAGACAACTAGATTATATTATACATTGTACAGTAACCAGATTATATTATTACTATTGTACATGTAACCCAGACAACTAGATTATATTATACTATTGTACATGTAACCCAGACAACTAGATTATATTATACATGTAACCCAGACAACTAGATTATATTATACATGTAACCCAGACAACTAGATTATATTATACATGTAACCCAGACAACTAGATTATATTATACTATTGTACATGATTAACATGTAACCCAGACAACTAGATTATATTATACTATTGTACATGTAACCCAGACAACTAGATTATATTATACTATGTAACCCAGACAACTAGATTATATTATACATGTACATGTACTTGAACCCAGACAACTAGATTATATTATACTATTGTACATGTAACCCAGACAACTAGATTATATTATATTGTAACCCAGACAACTAGATTATATTATTATACTATTGTACATGTAACAACTAGATTATATTATATATTGTACATGTAACCCAGACAACTAGATTATATTATATATTGTACATGTAACCCAGACAACTAGATTATATTATACTATTGTACATGTAACCCAGACAACTAGATTATATTATACTATTGTACATGTAACCCAGACAACTAGATTATTATACTATTGTACATGTAACCCAGACAACTAGATTATATTATACTATTGTACATGTAACCCAGACAACTAGATTATATTATACTACCCAGACAACTAGATTATATTATACTATTGTAACCCAGACAACTAGATTATATTATACTATTGTACATGTAACCCAGACAACTAGATTATATTATACTATTGTACATGTAACCCAGACAACTAGATTATATTATACATGTAACCCAGACAACTAGATTATATTATACTATTGTACATGTAATTAGACAACTAGATTATATTGTACATGTAACCCAGACAACTAGATTATATTGTACATGTAACCCAGACAACTATATTGTACATGTAACCCAGACAACTAGATTATTATACTTGTACATGTAACCCAGACAACTAGATTATATAGATTATATTGTACATGTACTATTGTACATGTAACCCAGACAACTAGATTATATTGTACAATGTAACCCAGACAACTAGATTATATTATACTATTGTACATGTAACCCAGACAACTAGATTATATTATATAACCCAGACAACTAGATTATATTATACATGTAACCCAGACAACTAGAATATATTATACTATTGTACATGTAACCCAGACAACTAGATTATATTATACTATTGTACATGTAACCCAGACAACTAGATTATGTTATACTATTGTACATGTAACCCAGACAACTAGAATATATTATACTATTGTACATGTAACCCAGACAACTAGATTATGTTATACTATTGTACATGTAACCCAGACAACTAGATTATATATGTAACCCAGACAACTAGATTATATTGTACATGTAACCCAGACAACTAGATTATATTATACTATTGTACATGTAACCCAGACAACTAGATTATATTATACATGTAACCCAGACAACTAGATTATATTATACTATTAGATTATGTTATACATGTAACCCAGACAACTAGATTATGTTATACATGTAACCCAGACAACTAGATTATATTATACTATTGTACATGTAACCCAGACAACTAGAATATATTATACTATTGTACATGTAACCCAGACAACTAGATTATATTATACTATTGTACATGTAACCCAGACAACTAGATTATATTATAATATTGTACATGTAACCCAGACAACTAGATTATATTTAACCCAGACAACTAGATTATATTATACTATTGTACATGTAACCCAGACAACTAGATTATATTATATATTATATTGTACATATTATACTATTGTACAGACAACTAGATTATATTATACTATTGTACATGTAACCCAGACAACTAGATTATATTGTACATGTAACCCAGACAACTAGATTATATTATACTATTGTACATGTAACCCAGACAACTAGATTATATTATACTATTGTACATGTAACCCAGACAACTAGATTATATTATACTATTGTACATGTAACCCAGACAACTAGATTATATTGTAACCCAGACAACTAGATTATATTGTACATGTAACCCAGACAACTAGATTATATTATACTATTGTACATGTAACCCAGACAACTAGATTATATTATACTATTGTACATGTAACCCAGACAACTAGATTATATTATACTATTGTACATGTAACCCAGACAACTAGATTATATTATATATGTTATACCCAGACAACTAGATTATATTGTACATGTAACCCAGACAACTAGATATATTATACTATTGTACATGTAACCCAGACAACTAGATTATATTGTACTATTGTACATGTAACCCAGACTAGATTATATTATAATGTAACCCAGACAACTAGATTATATTATACTATTGTACATGTAACCCAGACAACTAGATTATATTTATATTGTACATGTAACCCAGACAACTAGAATATATTATACTATTGTACATGTAACCCAGACAACTAGATTATATTATTGTACATGTAACCCAGACAACTAGATTATATTATACTATTGTACATGTAACCCAGACAACTAGATTATATTATATATTGTACATGTAACCCAGACAACTAGATTATGTTATACATGTAACCCAGACAACTAGAATATATTATACTATTGTACATGTAACCCAGACAACTAGATTATATTATACATGTAACCCAGACAACTAGATTATATTGTACTATTGTACATGTAACCCAGACAACTAGATTATATTGTACTATTATACATGTAACCCAGACAACTAGATAATATTATACTATTGTACATGTAACCCAGACAACTAGATTATGTTATACTATTGTACATGTAACCCAGACAACTAGATAATATTATACTATTGTACATGTAACCCAGACAACTAGATAATATTATACTATTGTACATGTAACCCAGACAACTAGATTATATTATACTATTGTACATGTAACCCAGACAACTAGATTATATTATACATGTAACCCAGACAACTAGATAATATTATACTATTGTACATGTAACCCAGACAACTAGATTATATTATACATGTAACCCAGACAACTAGATTATATTATACTATTGTACATGTAACCCAGACAACTAGATTATATTATACTATTGTACATGTAACCCAGACAACTAGATTATATTATACTATTGTACATGTAACCCAGACAACTAGATTATATTGTACATGTAACCCAGACAACTAGATTATATTGTACATGTAACCCAGACAACTAGATTATATTATACTATTGTACATGTAACCAACTAGATTAGACAACTAGATTATATTGTACATGTAACCTTGACAACTAGATTATATTGTACACAGACAACTAGATTATATTATACTATTGTACATGTAACCCAGACAACTAGATTATACTATTGTACATGTAACCCAGACAACTAGATTATATTATACATTACTAGATTATATTGTACATGTAACCCAGACAACTAGATTATATTATACTATTGTACATGTAACCCAGACAACTAGATTGTATTATACATGTAACCCAGACAACTAGATTATGTTATACATGTAACCCAGACAACTAGATTATATTATACATGTAACCCAGACAACTAGATTATATTATACTATTGTACATGTAACCCAGACAACTAGATTATGTTGTACATGTAACCCAGACAACTAGATTATATTATACATGTAACCCAGACAACTAGATTATATTGTACATGTAACCCAGACAACTAGATTATATTATACTATTGTACATGTAACCCAGACAACTAGATTATATTGTACATGTAACCCAGACAACTAGATTATATTATACATGTAACCCAGACAACTAGATTATATTATACTATTGTACATGTAACCCAGACAACTAGATTATATTGTACATGTAACCCAGACAACTAGATTATATTATTATTGTACATGTAACCCAGACAACTAGATTATATTTATATTATACATGTAACCCAGACAACTAGATTATATTATACTATTGTACATGTAACCCAGACAACTAGATTATATTGTACATGTAACCCAGACAACTAGATTATATTGTACATGTAACCCAGACAACTAGATTATATTGTACATGTAACCCAGACAACTAGATTATATTATACTATTGTACATGTAAGACAACTAGATTATATTATACTATTGTACATGTAGACAACTAGATTATATTATACATGACAACAACTAGATTATATTATACTATTGTACATGTAACCCAGACAACTAGATATATATTAACCCAGACAACTATATTGTACATGTAACCCAGACAACTAGATTATATTATACTATTGTACATGTAACCCAGACAACTAGATTATATTATACATGTAACCCAGACAACTAGATTATGTTATATACCCAGACAACTAGATTATATTATACTATTGTACATGTAACCCAGACAACTAGATATATTATATATTGTACATGTAACCCAGACAACTAGATTATTATACTATTGTACATGTAACCCAGACAACTAGATATATTATACTATTGTACATGTAACCCAGACAACTAGATTATATTATACATGTAACCCAGACAACTAGATTATATTATACTATTGTGTACAACTAGATTATATTATACCCAGACAACTAGATTATATATATACATGTAACCCAGACAACTAGATTATATTATACTATTGTACATGTAACCCAGACAACTAGATTATATTATATTGTACATGTAACCCAGACAACTAGATAATATTATACTATTGTACATGTAACTCCAGACAACTAGATTATATTATACTATTGTACATGTAACCCAGACAACTAGAATATATTATACTATTGTACATGTAACCCAGACAACTAGATTATATTGTACATGTAACCCAGACAACTAGATTATATTATACTATTGTACATGTAACCCAGACAACTAGATTATGTTGTATAATTACAACTATTGTACATGTAACCCAGACAACTAGATTATATTATACTATTGTACATGTAACCCAGACAACTAGATTATATTATACTATTGTAACCCAGACAACTAGATGTATTATACCCAGACAACTAGATTATATTATACATGTAACCCAGACAACTAGATTATATTATTGTACATGTAACCCAGACAACTAGATTATATTATACTATTGTACATGTAATTATACAGACAACTAGATTATATTATACTATTGTACATGTAACCCAGACAACTAGATTATATTATACTATTGTACATGTAACCCAGACAACTAGATTATACTATTGTACATGTAACCCAGACAACTAGATTATATTATACTATTGTACATGTAACCCAGACAACTAGATTATATAACCCAGACAACTAGATTATATTATACATGTAACCCAGACAACTAGATTATATTATACTATTGTACATGTAACCCAGACAACTAGATTATATTAACCAGACAACTAGATTATATTATACTATTGTACATGTAACCCAGACAACTAGATTATATTTATACATGTAACCCAGACAACTAGATTATATTATACATGTAACCCAGACAACTAGATATATTATACTATTGTACATGTAACCCAGACAACTAGATTATATTATACATGTAATGTAACCCAGACAACTAGATTATATTATACATGTAACCCAGACAACTAGATTATATTATACTATTGTACATGTAACTAGACAACTAGATTATATTGTACATGTAACCCAGACAACTAGATTATATTATACTATTGTACATGTAACCCAGACAACTAGATTATATTATACATGTAACCCAGACAACTAGATTATATACTATTGTACATGTAACCCAGACAACTAGATTATATTATACATGTAACCCAGACAACTAGATTATATTATACTATTGTAACCCAGACAACTAGATTATATTATACATGTAACAGACAACTAGATTATATTGTACATGTAAGACAACTAGATTATATTATACTATTGTACATGTAACCCAGACAACTAGATTATATTATATATTGTACATGTAACCCAGACAACTAGATTATATTATAATATTGTACATGTAACCCAGACAACTAGATTATATTATACTATTGTAACCCAGACAACTAGATTATATTATACTATTGTACATGTAACCCAGACAACTAGATTATATTATTATACATGTAACCCAGACAACTAGATTATATTATTATTGTACATGTAACCCAGACAACTAGATTATATTATACTATTGTACATGTAACCCAGACAACTAGATTATATTATACTATTGTACATGTAACCCAGACAACATGTTAACCCAGACAACTAGATTATATTATACTATTGTACATGTAACCCAGACAACTAGAATATATTATACTATTGTACATGTAACCCAGACAACTAGATTATATTATACTATTGTACATGTAACCCAGACAACTAGATTATATTATACTATTGTACATGTAACCCAGACAACTAGATTATATTATACTATTGTACATGTAACCCAGACAACTAGATTATATTATACATGTAACCCAGACAACTAGATTATATTATACTATTGTACATGTAACCCAGACAACTAGATTATGTTATACATGTAACCCAGACAACTAGAATATATTATACATGTAACCCAGACAACTAGATTATATTGTACATGTAACCCAGACAACTAGATTATATTATACTATTGTACATGTAACCCAGACAACTAGATTATATTGTACATGTAACCCAGACAACTAGATTATATTGTACATGTAACCCAGACAACTAGATTATATTGTACATGTAACCCAGACAACTAGATTATATTATACTATTATACATGTAACCCAGACAACTAGATTATATTGTACATGTAACCCAGACAACTAGATAATATTATACTATTGTACATGTAACCCAGACAACTAGATTATATTGTACATGTAACCCAGACAACTAGATTATATTGTACATGTAACCCAGACAACTAGATTATATTATACTATTGTACATGTAACCCAGACAACTAGATTATGTTATACATGTAACCCAGACAACTAGATTATGTTATACATGTAACCCAGACAACTAGATAATATTATACTATTGTACATGTAACCCAGACAACTAGATTATATTGTACATGTAACCCAGACAACTAGATTATATTATACATGTAACCCAGACAACTAGATTATGTTATACATGTAACCCAGACAACTAGATTATGTTATACTATTGTACATGTAACCCAGACAACTAGATTGTATTATACATGTAACCCAGACAACTAGATTATATTATACATGTAACCCAGACAACTAGATTATATTATACTATTGTACATGTAACCGAGACAACTAGATTATATTGTACATGTAACCCAGACAACTAGATAATATTATAATATTGTACATGTAACCCAGACAACTAGATTATATTATACTATTGTACATGTAACCCAGACAACTAGAATATATTATACTATTGTACATGTAACCCAGACAACTAGATTATATTATACTATTGTACATGTAACCCAGACAACTAGATTATATTATACTATTGTACATGTAACCCAGACAACTAGAATATATTATACTATTGTACATGTAACCCAGACAACTAGATTATATTATACTATTGTACATGTAACCCAGACAACTAGATTATATTATAATATTGTACATGTAACCCAGACAACTAGATTATATTGTACATGTAACCCAGACAATAGATTATATATTGTACATGTAACCCAGACAACTAGATTATATTATACTATTGTACATGTAACCCAGACAACTAGATTATATTATACTATTGTACATGTAACCCAGACAACTAGATTATATTATACTATTGTACATGTAACCCAGACAACTAGATTATATTATAATATTGTACATGTAACCCAGACAACTAGATTATATTGTACATGTAACCCAGACAACTAGATTATGTTATACATGTAACCCAGACAACTAGATTATATTATACTATTGTACATGTAACCCAGACAACTAGATTATATTATACTATTGTACATGTAACCCAGACAACTAGATTGTATTATACATGTAACCCAGACAACTAGATTATATTATACATGTAACCCAGACAACTAGATAATATTATACTATTGTACATGTAACCCAGACAACTAGATTATATTATACATGTAACCCAGACAACTAGATTATATTATACATGTAACCCAGACAACTAGATTATATTATACTATTGTACATGTAACCCAGACAACTAGATTATATTGTACATGTAACCCAGACAACTAGATTATATTATACTATTGTACATGTAACCCAGACAACTAGATTATATTATACATGTAACCCAGACAACTAGATTATATTATACATGTAACCCAGACAACTAGATTATGTTATACATGTAACCCAGACAACTAGATTATATTATACATGTAACCCAGACAACTAGATTATGTTATACATGTAACCCAGACAACTAGATTATATTGTACATGTAACCCAGACAACTAGATTATATTGTACTATTGTACATGTAACCCAGACAACTAGATTATATTATACTATTGTACATGTAACCCAGACAACTAGATTATATTATAATATTGTACATGTAACCCAGACAACTAGATTATATTATACTATTGTACATGTAACCCAGACAACTAGAATATATTATACTATTGTACATGTAACCCAGACAACTAGATTATATTATACTATTGTACATGTAACCCAGACAACTAGATTATATTATAATATTGTACATGTAACCCAGACAACTAGATTATATCATACTATTGTACATGTAACCCAGACAACTAGAATATATTATACTATTGTACATGTAACCCAGACAACTAGATTATATTGTACATGTAACCCAGACAACTAGATTATGTTATACATGTAACCCAGACAACTAGATTATATTATACTATTGTACATGTAACCCAGAAAACTACATTATATTATATTATGTTTCTATTTGTAAAATACTAAAGAAAGGGATGTAAAAAATAACTTTGGCCACAAGTTTCAGAAGAAAATGTAATCTAAAAATGGAGAATATGTATAAGTAATAACCACAGTCTAACTTTCAGGAAATGGCAGTTAATTAAAGTTAAGTACACTGAATTTAGAATAACAAAGACAAAACAACTATTTAGACCCAATCGCCATCTTTTGGAAGTTACAATATATAGTTCAGTTTGTTACATTCTCTATGAAATGGGCTTTAAAATGGATGTGCTGTGTGTCCATTTAAAAGTGGTTACAATTCATAACATTTTGATGATAGTAGTATGATAAAACTACCAAAAATACATAGTCATCCACTTTTTGACAGTTTTTATTATGACTTTTGAAAATACTAATATTAATGGAACAACCCCCCCCAAACAAATATATCTAATTTGATAAGTACATGCAAAAAGGTTATTTTAGCCTGTGGTGCTTGGCCTTAAGGCTAATGTATAGTTCTCTTAGGGTTAATTCTCTGACTGGTGGCCTCATATTTTGGGGCCAATCTTTACCCATTATTCCAGGTGTCCCAACAAACTCTCTACAGATCAGTGGTCTTTTAGCCCAGAACAAACTCTACAGATCAGTTTTTTTTTTGTCAATTCAGATCAAACTCTTTATGAAAGGCCAGACAATGAGTAGCCGGTGAATCACAATGGTCCATTACTTGAGCCGCATCATCGCACCGCTGCACAAAGATCCAATCATCCCAAAGGATCTACACATCTGTCCAATTACTGATGAGGAAGAGGACATGTCAGCTCTGAGGAGTCAGTATTGAGGAACAGGACATCATCACTGATTAACACTCTTCATATTTTCAAGCATGGGTATGCTTGTCATCGTCAAGGACAAGGGAGATTTTTGGGTAAAAATAAATGGAAGGGGGCATGGTTATGGGGTTGAACTGAACTTGTTTTTGGTGCTCTCCTGCCAACTTTAACTAAATTCTTGTTCTCTCCATGTAAATCTTTGTAACACAAACAGCAATTCCCATTGGACAATTTCAGGTGTACTGTATCTACAACCATTGTGAATCGACTCAAGAGGAACAACTCGCCATGACAACGTGCTCCAGGCTGGGCCAGTTAGTCCTGCATGCTCAGCTAGCCCCTTACACAATGAAGAGTCTGTCACGGCAACCAACCAAGTTGTGTTGGAAGCTATCTCTGACATGAGGGTGGACTTTTCAACCAAACTCTAAGGTGTCCTTCCAGGGATTAGTGAAGTTAAACGTGTCCTTCAGGCCTACTCCTCGTGTTTGGACGAAGCAGAGGAACTCATTAGCACAGTGGAAGATACTGTTGTCAATGTCAAAACAACAACCGAAAATTTGGAAAAACAGTTGGCCAACTTCAAAAGTAAGCTCGCTCGAGAACCACCACAAGAGATCAAACTTAAGACTGGTTAATTTACTCTAAAAATAGGAAAATGGTGACGCAGTTGCTTTTCTCGAGAGATGGCTGCCTGAAGCATTGTGGCCGAACATTTCTCCGGACCCGCTGTGCATTGAAAGTGCCCATTGGCTTCCAGATCCTACATGCCCGTGAAGCCACCCCTCTCTCAGAGTCCTTACCATGAAGTTTCTCAACGTTCAAGACAAGTCAGAGTGATTGCAAAAAGCCAGGGCCAACGACAAAGTGATGTACGGTGGCTGAGATCATGTGCTTCCCTGACCTATCCGCGGACCTCACCCGAAAAGGAAAACGTTACGATGGGATCAAACGCCACGATGGGGTCAAACGCTACGATGGGGTCAAACGCTACGATGGGGTCAAAGCTCAGGTCCCTCAACATTGCCTATGAAATAGACTTTGTTTGTTTAGCGTCATTTAGGTTAGACCGCTTCCTTTACAAGATCAGTCGTCCACCAGAATGCACTTCATGATTAGAGGGAGGTGGGAGGGGACGTTTTGGATGTCTTGGTGACAGGGAGAGCATCCAAGAGCGACGTAAGTTTGTTGTTGAAACGCTCTTGAACGCCGAATGCTGAACGAGAGACCTTGGTTCATTGTTTTTTTTGTTTTTTTAATTTAAAGCTGACAGTGTTTTTAAATACTTTTATTTTATTTTGGATCCTGCGTCTCTGTTGGGATTAGTTGCTGTGATCGCTGCTGTCTGTCCCGAGATGCTGACAGATTCTGCAGAGGGGGAGAGATACGGAAGCCCAGCTGTCCTAGTTGGCTCAGCGGTCTCAAATGGAGGTCGCTGTTGAACGTTTCCAGCACTGCAGGAGCTGTGTTTACTTTGCTTTGTTCCGGGACAATGTGGACCGCACTGACTTTCAATGTAGCAACTGATTGCTTGCGGAGAACTACAGGAGTGAAATGGCTACTCTTGGCAAGCAAGTAGCACATCTACACAAGCTACTGGGGAATCCACGCCCGCCGACTTTTTCCTTGTCTTCCAACCCAGTAGCCGGATGCCACTCTGGTCTGGTGGAAGTGTCACCGCCGTGTCGGCTCTCCACAGCCGACTGGCCGGTGCTCAGCAGGGTTCCATCCCCGAAGGGGTCTCCCCCTTCCCTGGAGAATGAAGCTGTTCTCGACCCTACCAACCAGCCATGGATGTATGTCACTCGCCGTGGAAGTCGAAGAAAGCGTCCTCTGGCAACGGGTGTCTCCTTGGAGATGTTGAGCCTGGACCTGACACAGACCAGAAACAGCTTTGCCACCCTGGATCCAGAGGTTACAGCGCCTTCTTCCTTGGGGGCTTCCCATTCAAGATCGGATCCGGAGGTACCTGTTCTGTCAAGTCCCTCTCCAGGTGCGACAAAACTAGGGCCTGTAGGACCTGCTTTGTTGATAGTGTTGTTAAGAAGGTAGAAACTAGGGCCTGTAGGACCTGCCTTGTTGATAGTGTTGTTAAGAAGGCAGAAACTAGGGCCTGTAGGACCGGCCTTGTTGACAGTGTTGTTAAGAAGGCAGAAACTAGGGCCTGTAGGACCGGCCTTGTTGGTTGTGTTGTTAAGAAGGTAGGAACTAGGGCCTGTAGGACCTCCCTTGTTGACAGTGTTGTTAAGAAGGCAGAAACTATGTCCTGTAGGACCTGCCTTGTTGACAGTGTTGTTAAGAAGGCAGAAACTAGGGCCTGTAGGACCGGCCTTGTTGACAGTGTTGTTAAGAAGGCAGAAACTAGGGCCTGTAGGACCGGCCTTGTTGGTTGTGTTGTTAAGAAGGCAGAAACTAGGGCCTGTAGGACCGGCCTTGTTGGTTGTGTTGTTAAGAAGGCAGAAACTAGGGCCTGTAGGACCGGCCTTGTTGGTTGTGTTGTTAAGAGGGCAGAAACTAGGGCCTGTAGGACCGGCCTTGTTGGTTGTGTTGTTAAGAAGGCAGAAACTTGGGCCTGTAGGACCTGCCTTGTTGATAGTGTTGTTAAGAAGGCAGAAACTAGGGCCTGTAGGACCGGCCTTGTTGACAGTGTTGTTAAGAAGGCAGAGTAACGCTTTATTGTGGACAGACTTCTCCTTCTTATCTACTGTTGTTTCAATATGTTTTGACCAGGACAGTTTACAGTCTAGCGGACAAGTAATAGCATCCTGTTTCTCCTCTCATTCTCGTGGTGTTATGGTTTTAATTCACAAATCTGTTCCATTTCAAGTGGATAATATTATAACTGATGAATCTGGAGAATACATTTTGAAACAGTGAGCATATTAATGAGCGTATTAATGAGTGTATTAATCTAGTTAATGTTTATGGTCCTAATGATGATAATCCCAAATTATTTGATAATTTATTCTGGTTTAGACTCTTCCCACTAGCAGAGTAGAAAGAAATTACAACATTTCATTAAGGACTTATTAAATCTATGTGAATCTTGGAGGACTCAGAACCTGAGTAAAAGGGAACTCAGGTTACTCGTCGACAATTAAATCATATTCTCATATAGACTACTTTTCAGTTTCTTGCTCATTGCATCCCAATTTAGCAGGAAGTGGATATTATAGTATTGTTTTGAGCAACCCTTCCTCTTTGTCATTAATCTATTGAGTACCACAGTATGAGTCATAATACCCATAAAAACCTAGCGGTAAAACCAGGAAATGATTTTTTGTATTTTTTTAAATCCAACATTTATTTTTCCACAGGGAATTTTATAACTACTGCATATTAGGTCTTTGTTTCGTGTAGGCTTACCCTGTCCTACACTCTCAGAGAAGGTAACTTTTATCAATATACTGTATATGCCTGTAATTTCCCCCAAACACAATGAAATGCTAATTAGCCGCTAATGCGGCTATCCTTCAGGTACCCTGGCCTTTGTAGTTAACTGGCTAAAATTTGATTTGATGTCACCTCATGGATAAGTGTGACTTTTCCAACTTCTGTAAGCGAGATTAAGGTTAAGGTAAGCCCTGTTTGCTAGCTACTAAAAAACTATTTTGGTTTGGTCAAAGATCTGTGGTTAGATAAGTTGCTTTTGAAAATTAGCTAGATAACCACTGACTGTAGTTAACGGTGGGGGCTGCTGATGGGACCTTGGTGTCAATAAGGACCTTGGTGCCAGTAAGGACCTTGGTGCCAATAAGGACCTTGGTGCCAGTAAGAAACTTGGTGCCAATAAGGACCTTGGTGCCAATAAGGACCCAGTGCCAGTAAGGACCTTGGTGCCAGTAAGGACCCAGTGCCAGTAAGGACCTTGGTGCCAGTAAGAAACTTGGTGCCAATAAGGACCTTGGTGCCAATAAGGACCCAGTGCCAGTAAGGACCTTGGTGCCATTAAGGACCCAGTGCCAGTAAGGACCTTGGTGCCAATAAGGACCTTGGTGCCAGTAAGGAACTTGGTGCCAGTAAGAACCTTGGTGCCAGTAAGAACCTGGGTGCCAGTAAGGATGGTCTACAATGGAGACTGTTGATGGGAGCCTGGTGCCAATAAGGACCTTGGTGCCAGTAAGGACCTTGGTGCCAGTAAGGACCTTGGTGCCAGTAAGGACCTTGGTGCCAGTAAGGATGGACAATGGAGACTGTTGGTGCCAGTAAAGCCCTTGGTGCCAGTAAGGACCTTGGTGCCAGTAAGGACCTTGGTGCCAATAAGGACCTTGGTGCCAATAAGGACCTTGGTGCCAGTAAGGACCTTGGTGCCAGTAAGGACCTTGGTGCCAGTAAGGACCTTGGTGCCAGTAAGGACCTTGGTGCCAGTAAGGACCTTGGTGCCAATAAGGACCTTGGTGCCAATAAGGACCTTGGTGCCAGTAAGGACCTTGGTGCCAGTAAGGACCTTGGTGCCAGTAAGGACCTTGGTGCCAGTAAGGACCTTGGTGCCATTAAGGACCTTGGTGCCAATAAGGACCCGGTGCCAGTAAGGACCTTGGTGCCAGTAAGGACCTTGGTGCCAATAAGGACCTTGGTGCCAGTAAGGACCTTGGTGCCAGTAAGGACCTTGGTGCCAGTAAGGACCTTGGTGCCAGTAAGAACCTTGGTGCCAGTAAGGATGGTCTACATGGAGGCTGTAAGACTCCTTGATATAGAAATCCTTCGACTTCACTGCCTCAAATGGTAAGATCCCTTCCACCATAGAGACACTAGACCTCCACCACTGCTATCATGGCCACCAGACCATCCGGTGAGTATCCCAGGATCTCAGACCCCGTGACTCAAAGCCCTGACTCCTGCACATCCATCCCTGTACACATTTTTAATGCCTTGATGCCCTCCTCCCCACATTACAGACAACACCCCATCTAACCACTGTGATCTGAGGACCCTTTTTAGCAGCGACGGAGGAGTATCCCACTGGTCCTAACCACTGCTCCATAATTGCTGGCCTTCAACCTCCTTCTTCTCATGGTGTGCTAGTTGAGGGTTGGGGCGCTGTCCAACTGTTGCCTGCCGTATAGCCTTCTGCTGCTCCACCGATAGTGCCATGCCTGCCAGGATGCCTGCATGCTCAAGGTGCCCTTGTTTTTTGTTACAGACAGGGATGACAGGGAGGGTAGCAGTTGTCAAGGAGACATGCCATTCCACTTAACCTACCCCAGAGACGGTTCCTTAGCCACGGAAGATCGTTCTCTGTGGGCTCTCGGGACAGAGGGTTGTAAGTCTTCAGCCGGGTACAGGTCCTCCTCTGTGGGCTCTCGGGACAGAGGGTTGTAGCCTTCAGTCTGGTACAGGTCCTCCTCTGTGGGCTCTCGAGACAGAGGGTTGTAGCCTTCAGCCGGGTACAGGTCCTCCACGGTGGGCTCTCAGGACAGATACTTGTAATCTTCAGTCTGGTAGAGATCCTCCTCTGTGGGCTTTTGGGACAGAGGGTTGCAGTCTTCAGTCTGGTACAGATCCTCCTCTGAATGCACCTGGTTGGGAACAGCTGGCTTCCTCCACTCGCATTCCTCATCCGTACGGACGATATTGTAAACCGCCGAAATAGGCTACATGGCTACACTGATGAGCTCCACGGAGGCTTTTACGTGTGGTAGAGAGAATCCCCTGGTCACCTATAGAGACCTGCCAACAGGAAGTGGTCACCTATAGAGACCTACCAACAGGAAGTGGTCACCTATAGAGACCTACCAACAGGAAGTGGTCACCTATAGAGACCTGCCAACAGGAAGGAGGTTACATGTCATATATTGCAGAGAGAATCCCCTGGTCACCTATAGAGACCTGCCAACAGGAAGTGGTCACCTATAGAGACCTGCCAACAGGAAGTGGTCACCTATAGAGACCTGCCAACAGCAAGGAGGTTAAGTGTTATGTCTTTCAATGCATGATTTAGAACACCTTGAAATTGATTTTTTTGTAAGAAATGTGCTATATAAATGAAGTTTGATTTGTGACATTACAGCTGTAGAATATTTAATAAACTCAAATGTTCACATGAAGACAAGTGTAGATTTTCCATAATCTTTTAATTAAATAACTTATAATAGATCAAGACTATGTGAATGCATGTACCAATCAATAATCAATAAATACGTTGCCTTTGAAGATGTGTCTCTGGTCATGAAACTACAATACAGGCTGGATGTCAAATAGATATTTTTGATTACTTCTCATCAATGACAACATTCTAGAACTGAGTTATCACTCATTGAAGCCTGGTATTCTGGGTAATAATTACATTGTTGATTTGAGTGACTCTTTCCTTGTAGAATGTTGACAACTGTATAGAATAGGGTTAAAAAAATATCCTGGTATTTTACAAATGGTCCATCCTGAGAATAAATCACTTTTCTTCCTGGTAAACCGATATTTCCCACGAAAACCAACAGTGTCATTCAAAAGCATATAAATATGTCTGGATTTGATTAGAGCTTTGATCAGCACGAAAATTCAAACCTGATGCTACCATATATTAAATACATTTAATGTGCCCAATACCTATTTGATATAGACTACTGCACATTACGCACAACAGAAAAGCATTAAAAGTCCATTTATGTAGCTAGCTATATGGTCTCTTGGGTAAATAAATGAAACTAGCTCCAGCAGGCTAATCTTTTGGACTGTATTACTGTACCATATTATACTGTATTATAAGGACTGGAATTAGGCACCTCGTTCAAACCATGACGAAGCAGAGGAGAACATGTCATTCTGGTGCAGCTCATGCGGCCTACAAAGTTACAAGTACAGGCTAGTTAGATTGATTGTCATTTAAAAATATAATTGGGCCTATTTGCATAATTAGTAGGCTGACGCATATGTACCTTTCATAATATTTTCCCATAATGTTATTAGCCTGCCTGCCTCTTTCTCTCTCTAATGTTGCTTCATTTCTTCCTGGCTTTCAACAGTTAAATGAAATACGTTTCGTTGTCCTTATCTGCATCATTCTAATGACATCCTTGAATAATACAGGACAATAATTAGATGCAGAAGGCTTCCACTTGTCTTCATGAAGATTGAATGGTTATCGGTCTGAATAAATAACTGCTATAGCCTGAATATATTACCTGAAAGAGGCAGGCTAGGGCATTTATACATCAATCTAGAACAGAATTATATATTTTGGATGCAATTTGAATGGAGTTGATGTGTGCGTATGTGTGCGTGTGTGTGCGCGTGGGGGGGCTACAATTAAAACAATTATAATCTTTACAATTAAAAAACAAGGTGACCCCTGAAAGCCAGATGGGAGATGGGTAAATTAGTGCATTCAGTCTTTATATTACTGGAGCGTAGACTGCCGCAGAAGATGTAGGCCTACCTGTCAGCAGAAACAAAGTTACAATGGTGAGATGATAGGTCTACATGTAGTGTGAGCTGCTGCTCCATACTGAAATGTGCTGTTTGTCACCACCCTGAGATGTGTTGTCTCTCCCCACCCTGAGATGTGTTGTCTGTCCCCACCCTGAGATGGGCTGTCTTTCCCCACCCTGAGATGGGCTGTCTTTCCCCACCCTGAGATGGGCTGTTTGTCCCCACCCTGAGATGGGCTGTCTGTCCCCACCCTGAGATGGGCCGTCTCTCCCCACCCTGAGATGTGTTTTCTCTCCCCACCCTGAGATGTGTTGTCTCTCCCCACCCTGAGATGGGTTGTCTGTCCCCACCCTGAGATGGGTTGTCTCTCCCCACCCTGAGATGGGTTGTCTGTCCCCACCCTGAGATGGGTTGTCTCTCCCCACCCTGAGATGTGTTGTCTGTCACCACCCTGAGATGTGTTTTCTCTCCCCACCCTGAGATGGGTTGTCTCTCCCCACCCTGAGATGTGTTGTCTGTCCCCACCCTGAGATGGGTTGTCTGTCCCCACCCTGAGATGGGTTGTCTGTCCCCACCCTGAGATGGGTTGTCTGTCCCCACCCTGAGATGTGTTTTCTCTCCCCACCCTGAGATGTGTTGTCTCTCCCCACCCTGAGATGGGTTGTCTGTCCCCACCCTGAGATGGGTTGTCTCTCCCCACCCTGAGATGGGTTGTCTGTCCCCACCCTGAGATGGGTTGTCTGTCCCCACCCTGAGATGGGTTGTCTGTCCCCACCCTGAGATGTGTTTTCTCTCCCCACCCTGAGATGTGTTTTCTCTCCCCACCCTGAGATGGGTTGTCTGTCCCCACCCTGAGATGGGTTGTCTCTCCCCACCCTGAGATGGGTTGTCTGTCCCCACCCTGAGATGGGTTGTCTGTCCCCACCCTGAGATGGGTTGTCTGTCCCCACCCTGAGATGGGTTGTCTGTCCCCACCCTGAGATGTGTTGTCTCTCCCCACCCTGAGATGGGTTGTCTGTCCCCACCCTGAGATGGGTTGTCTGTCCCCACCCTGAGATGGGCTGTTGTAGTGGCCAATCGATGCAAACATGACACGACCAGGAACTTTGAATTCAATGATAGACTTTTAATACACCCCCGTATCACAAGCCGGAGAGCCCTGCAGGACCCACAACCTCTAGAGCTCCTTGCTCTCCTTTTTATCTCCTTGCATACATTATCAGTTCATCCCCCAATGCAAATACCCTTACATTCCAATCTGTTCGTCCTGCTTGTTCAGCCCAGTAACGCCCACATCTGCTTTCGGCCAGATTACAAGACCCTTGCTGTTCCTGCACTTAGCTAAATGCATTCTTTTGTTTGTGTATTATCTAAGATCAGCAGACTGTGTCTCCTCAGTTTCTAGCGTGTCCAGCTATACTAAAAATACTATACATTCCTCTTCCTGTGGCCTGTGCTCAGACCCTGTAATTAACCCCCATGGCCTTTAACTGCTTCCTGCCCTATACAATAGAAAATGCATTTTACCAGAACAGGGAATGAACCCATAAGTGTACCTTTCTCTATTTTACAGCCTTATGCTTTGGCTCTGCACTTAGCTCAATATGTTACTATGTATGTGTGTCTTTATCTCAGAGCAACAGACTATGTGTCTTCTCTGTCATTCCTTCTGCATCTCTACGTCCTAAAAATATGCAAACTATGTCTATTGGTCATCAGTTAGTCATTTGACTGACCCCCTCCTTTGTTATATCCCTCTGGCTGGTATGTTCAGCTATTCTATACATATTATGCATTTGTCTATTCTATACATATTATGCATTTGTCTATGTGTTATATTTGCAACCACAAATCCCCCCTATGGGGCTAAATAGCCCCATAATAATACAAATATAACCCTATGACGGTGAATAAGAATACCTGTGAAATATAAAAACAGAGTAACATATATAATACCAACTGGACCAAACATCTCTAGTATTTCATAAGAGTAAAAGATCCAGTTAAGTATAGAAACAATAAAAGAACACCTACCTTAGACCAAACATCTCTAGTATTACATAAGAGTAAAAGATCTAGTTAGAAACAAACAATAAAAGAAATACATAACATTTTGTTGAAGCATAAGCACATAGCCTTGCCTAAGACTATCTCAGTTATGTGTAAAAAGAAAAAATATATAATAAAGCAAGAAGTATAAAAATGAATAAGAAAAAACACTAGGCCGTCATGTAGTTACAAAAATAAAATTGACACAACATCATTCTAAATTTAGGCTTTCAACATGATCCTCCCTCTCAGACACCTCTCCAACAAACATGATACCAACCTCTGTTAAAAGATTAAGGACATGGTCCATAGACACTTATAACCAGGATATCCCACTGTTTAATCTCTTGTATTTGAATTTAACCTAATATTCAGAAGGCAAAACTAACTTTTAATCAAAAGAAACCAAAAAATTCATTGATATACCTATCAAAAACATTCAACAAAACATACTACAACACAAGACCATAAACAAAAATAGAAATATTAAAACCATACAGCGTCTAGGCCTCAACGGTTTTTGAGTTATGGCCATTCATCTGGGATTAAAGGTCCAAATGAAAAATAGAGAATGTACAATTGGACATCAGGTGATGTTCACGGATAGGGTGTTTTTTCAACGGTTACAGATCCAGTTGCAGGGTGTTCTTATTTAATCTTTTAAAGTAAAAGCTGCGGAGCTCTGCGAGATTTCTGTGATTTAATAACACACACTCACTAAACCCTCCGTAAAAAACTCAGGATTCTGTAAAGGCATAAAAATCATGATGAGTTTATTTATAGCTTCCTGTGCCAACCGGAAGTGCCTTAAATGGTGTCACAGTGGCAGTTTCCAAGGGTTAAAAGGTCAGATCTTTTTCAAACTTCATATGTGTGATTAGCAGCCCCATAAACTGTAAGTCAGTCATTCTCCTAAACAGATGTCAAAGAAAAGCTCTCTCACACACACACAGAAACACACACACAGCAAGGATGGAGTGACAAAAGTGCGGTGCTTAAAGACACACAAAGCCTAAAAAGTGGGTTTGGTGTCAATTGGTATCAGTTCTGTCAGAATGACATCTAATTGACTGATGGACACTGAATTTGCTAGTTGACTTTTGTACATAGCAATATGTTTAAACGGAGAGGGACCATCACCAAAATGGCATTCTGAAATCAACACAAAAAATGGCATCACCATAGTCTCCAGACTGTGCCGAGTTCAACGAGACGCCCCGCTTGACCGTAGCTCGCTCTGAGTGCAGTGACCTGAAAAAGCAGAACAAAATGAAGCCTGGCCCTCAATGTCATTTGCTTTTTGGGTGACGGTAGAGAGGAGAACGTTAGGTGTGAAGCACAATTCGACCTCAGGTACGTTCCTAAGGTCCTCCTGATCCGTGCAAGCCTAACCTTGACCGTGTGGCATTAACCCATAACAGTTAAAATAAGTGTTTACTTCAAACAGTTTGCATTGACTTCTCCCCATAGGAATACATTGCCTGCACCTCTAATTTCAACCTGAAGCCTATGTGGGTTATGAATGCCTTATGAAGCTGTCTTCTATGACAGTCCATCGACCACCACTGAGGTCTACCTGTGTCGATTCTAAGCTTCCTGGAGCAACTGGAAGTGGTTAAATTGACCCAAGGTGTTTTTGATGTACATAACCTTCAAGGTGAAAATGACTACATTCAACCCTGTGTAGATCGAGATCCGATCAATTCTTAACTTAAAGACTTAAAACTCAGGATTCTGTAAGTGTTTATGTCATCAAGACATGTTTATTTGGCTTCCACAAAGCCGGAAGTGCCTTTAATTGGGTCACACTGTCTGTTTTGAAGGAGTTAGAAAAGTCATATCTCTCCAAAACTTCATATGTGTGACTAGGTAACCCTCCTAAACTGTAAAATCAGTCATTTCTCCCAATAGATGTCAAAGAAAAGCTCCTGCACGCACACACAGCAAGGATGGAGTTAAAAAGTGTGGTTCTTAAGACACAGAGAGCAGGCAATGGCATTACCATAATCTCTAGGCCGTGGAGTTCAACGAGATATCCCGCTTGACCGTAGCTCGCTCGGTCTAAGCGCAGCGACCATTAGAAAAGTAGGCCCAACCATTAGAAAAGTAGGCCCAAAATTAAGCCTGCCCCACAAGCGTCATTTGCTTTTGGTGACAGAGAGGTGAACCGTTAGGGTGAGAAGCACAATTCGACCTCCAGTGCGTTCCTAAGGTCCTCCCGATCGTGCAAGCCTAAACTTGACCGTGTGGCATTAACCCTTAATAGTTCAAAGAAGGTGTTTACTTCAAAGAGTTTGCATTGACTTCTCTCCCATAGGAATACATTGCCTGCACCCCTAAATTCAACCTGAAGCCTATATGGGTTATGAATGCCGTATGAACCTGTCTTTGGTAACAGTCCATCAGGCCAGTATGAGGTCTACCTGTGTTGATTCTGAGCTTCCTGGATCAACCGGAGTGGTCAAATCACCCTAAAAGTGTTTTCCATTACCTGCCTGCAGTTTGATAGACATAGCATTCAACCCTGTGTAAATCAGTCAATTCTTAATGTAAGGACTTAAAACTCAGATTCTGTAACAGCATACCCCAGTGAGGATATGTGTTGACTTATAGCTTCCTGTGCCAACCAGAAGTGCCATAAGTGGTGTCTCACGGGCTGTTTGAGGGGTTAAAAAAGTCAGATCTGTCCAAAAACTTCATATGTGTGATTAGGCAACCCCATGAACTGTAAATCAGTCATTTTCCCATAAAATTTCAGAGGAAAACTAAATCACACAGACACACAACTTGGAAGGAGGACGATGGGGGTTTGTAGAGACAGACAGTGCCTCCAATAGTTAGCTTTGTTCGAGCTAAAAGAACCGTCAGACCTAGAGTTCCAAACTTTAGAAACCTGTTCTCTAGACCTCAGGTCGATGAGTGCGTGGTGAGTTACGTGGCTCTAGACGGCCTCGACTGAGAAACAGCTTCGACATTTGCAATGACTTCAATTCATTTGACCATTACGAAAATGGCGACATTTAGAAATGTCTCAGAGACACAAGACTAGGTGCATTGTGACCGTCTCGGCCCATAGACAGACCCCAACGTTTGGTCCGATAGCTCATTCAAGGAACTCGAAGGCGAGTCATGGAAAAGTGGATTTTCAGCACCAATTAGGGTTTTGCTCGGACGCAAAATGACCGATCGAGCCGAAACTTGACCGGGTCGCCTAGCCAGGCCTACATAACATAAGAAATGGACCCGCAGCTAGAACGTAACTACGTGTTTATGTTTTTATGGTTTGAACATAAGGCGTTGTGAATTTTGGGCCAGCTCTGAAGTATGTGACAGTTGGCTACTAAACGAGTTGGAAAAAGAGGGTTTAGTGTCAGTTTGTATCAGTTTGTTGTCAGAATGATATCTAATTGACTGATGGACGGTGACTTGCTGGTGACTCTTGTCCATTTGCAATATGTTTAAACAGTGAGGTACCATCACCACATTTACATTACATTTAAGTCATTTAGCAGACGCTCTTATCCAGAGCGACTTACAAATTGGTGCATTCACCTTATGACATCCAGTGGAACAGTAGTGCATCTAAATCTTTTAAGGGGGGTGAGAGGGATTACTTCATCCTATCCTAGGTCACCAAAAAGTGACATTCTGAAATCAACCCTAACGAGCCATTGAGATGAACCAGAATCACTGCCCAGCCATCCCGAGTTCATCGGGCCAGTCAATTCACATTCCCATGGTTTATAGCATGACAACCTGCCCATTGACGTGATAGAACTGCCCATTGAACCATATTGCAAATGCACAGTGACTTTGCAAAAGTGAGAAAAACATAAACAAATGGACATGATGAAATCAACACAACGAGTGATGGAAAGGTACAACTATCACTGCTCGGCCACCCCTGTGTTCATCAGGCCAGTCAATTTAGCATTTTTGAGCATGTCAAATTTCATATGGTAATTGTCCATTGAACCATATTGCAAAAACGCGCACTTGCAAATATGATTCTATAGTGAAAACATCACCTAATGGACATGATGAAATCAACACAACGATGATGGAAATGTACAACTATCACTGCCTCGGCCATCCTGTGTTCATCAGACCAGTCAATTTAACATTTTTGAGCATGTCAAATTTCATATGGTAATTGTCCATTGAACCATATTGCAAAATGCACGCGCACTTGCAATATGATTCTATAGTGAAAAACATCACCTAATGGACATGATGAAATCAACACAACGAGTGATGGAAATGAACAACTATCACTGCTCGGCCATCCTGTGTTCATCAGACCAGTCAATTTTGCATTCTGCAGGATTTTATAGCATGACAAAATCGTGATGGTACCTGCCCATTGAACCATATTGCAAATGCACAGTGACTTTGCAAAAGTAAGCAAACATAAACAAATGGACATATAGAAATCACCTTATTTTTATTTTAGGTTACCAGTTGCACAACAATGCACGTGCATTTGCAATGATGATTCTATAGTGAAAAACATCACCTAATGGACATTCTGAAATCAACCCTAACGAGCGATTGAGATGAACCAGAATCACTGCCCAGCCATCCCGAGTTCATCGGGCCAGTCAATTTAGCATTTTGAGCATGTCAAATTTCATATGGTAATTGTCCATTGAACCATATTGCAAATGACGTGCACGCAATATGATTCTATGAAATGAAAAAACATCACTAATGGACATGATGAAAACCAACGGGAGTGATGGAAAGGTACAACTATCACTGCTTTCGGCCATCCTGTGTTTCATCAGGCCAGTCAATTTTGCATTTTGACATGTCATTTCATATGGCATTTGGCCCTCAAAAAAAGTGAATTTTGACTTTGACTTTTGACTTCCTATGAAATCATATTGTAAATGGACAAATCATATTCATATGCACAAGTAAAAAAATATATATTAAAATATATGAGTTCTACACGTGTGTAATTGATAAATATAATATTAAACCTAAAATACAACTAAAGTATGTTGATACAGTTCTTATACGTGTGTAATTGACACAAAAATTTGAAAGAATTTCGAAAACGGGCCCAGAAAGCACTTTTAAGGGTGTGTGAAGTTTTTACAAAATTTTGACATTTTTGACTTTTGACTTCCTATGAAATCATATTGAAATTGGACAAAACATATGCGCATGTAAAAAAAAAAGATAATATAATTGTACAAAAGTGTATTCATACAGTTCTTACACATGTAATTGACAAAAAATTGAAAGAATTTTGAAAACGGTCCAGAAAGCACTTTTAGGGTGTGTGAAGTTTTTTCCAAAATTTTGACATTTTGACTTTTTGACTTTGACTTCCTATGAAATCATATTGAAATTGACAAAAACATATTCCTTATCATGTAAAAAAAAAAAAATTATGATAATAAAATTGACAAAAGTATATTCATACAGTTCTTACACATGTGTAATTGACAAAAACGTTAACTGGAAAAGAAAGAAAAAAAGCACTTTTTAAGGGGTGATAAGTTTTGCAAAAATTTCATTTTTTCAAAATGTTGCTTTTGGACGTTGACTTGGGTTACATATCATCCAATAAAAAACCACGGTGAGCTGATTCGCCACCTGTTGAATTTTCAAAGTGTTACGAACTGGTGAATAGCCATTAGCCATATGGCATTTGCAATATGCTTTGCATGAATCAACGGCAGGTGGGTGGTATTGGACAATGTGTATATGGTTTGCTCACTGCCAATATGTTGCCATTCATTTTGTCCAATACAGGGGGACTTCCCTTACTATGGAAAATACCCTTTTTTGTGGATACGTATCAGTTAACTGTCCTATGACAGTGGCCCGTTCCTGCAGGTTCATGCTCTACAACATCCGCAGAGTACGACCATGCCTCACACAGGAAGCGGCGCAGAGTCCTAATCCAGGCACTTGTCATCTCCCGCCTGGATTACTGCAACTCGCTGTTGGCTGGGCTCCCTGCCTGGCCATTAAACCCCTACAACTCATCCAGAACGCCGCAGCCCGTCTGGTGTTCAACCTTCCCCAAGTTCTCTCCGTCACCCCGCTCCTCCGCTCCTCCACTGGCTTCCAGTTGAAGTCGCACTGGGCTACAAGACCATGGTGCTTGCCTACGGAGCTGTGAGGGGAAGCACCTCAGTACCTCCAGGCTCTGATCAGGCCCTACACCCAAACAAGGGCACTGCGTTCATCCACCTCTGGCCTGCTCGCCTCCCTACCACTGAGAAGTACAGTTCCCGCTCAGCCCAGTCAAAACTGTTCGCTGCTCTGGCCCCCAATGGTGGAACAAACTCCCTCACGACGCCAGGACAGCGAGTCAATCACCACCTCCGGAGACACCTGAAACCCCACTCTTTAAGGAATACCTGGGATAGGATAAAGTAATCCCTCTCACCCCCTCTCCCCTGAAAAGATTTAGATGCACTACTGTTCCACTGGAGGTCATAAGGTGAATGCACCAATTCTGTAAGTCGCTCTGGATAAGAGCGTCTGCTAGAAATGACTTAAATGTTAAATGTAAATGTACATGTAAAACCATCCTTATGAAAAACCTGGCAAAATGTAGCCACCTCCAGAGACCACTCCATACAGGCAGTTAGGATTACCAAAAGGCAGTCAAGGGGTCCACCAACCACATTTGCATAACTGTCCATTCCCATCAGAATAGTGGCCTGGCCTACCCGGCACAGGATTAACTATCACCGAGTGTCAGCTCTTTACAAACATCTGTTTAACCGTTGTCTGGATCACAAGTGATTTCACCCAGGGAAAACACAACAATATACAATACCCAGAGCCAATAACCCCTCCCAGCATAAAAGGTCATCCTAGCAAACATAGCTCCCCAATGCTAAGTCCAACCAATCCCAAACATGAGTCAACCCCAGCATTTGCCTTAACCTCTGCTCGTAACCTTTAAGTTAGCCATAGCAATTGCAAAGGATCCATTAGGCGAAACAGTGTTATTGGGAATAAAGGTGCAACAATCATCCCGAACATAACACAAACTCCACCCTTCTCTGCCAAAAGCCAATTAGGAGCCTGTCTATTTTGCCAAGACATTTTACTGGTAGCCTGTACCTGTTCCCCCAACGCCGTTAGAGCCGAGTCAGTAGTTAATGAATCTCTGTTGGTTATAGTATATATAAGTAATCCACTCTAAATTTTATTTGGTGTTATCCACAAAAATATAGATTCAAATCCAGATTTAACTTCATCTCTTGCCTTGAACTCCCGAGGCACCTCTTTAGGCTGTCCAATTGCATCTAGTATACCTCAGTGTGGTTCTCATACGCCCTCTTAACTCTAGAGTTAACATAGTCATCATGGGGGTGATTTAAAAATGGTTACCTGTTGAATTGCTCTAACTAAGGTACAAAGACCCAATCCATCCATCTGGCAGTACATTCAACAGTTTGTTTTTACCACACATCCAGAAACTATCCGCAATACTCTGTCTTGATAATTTAGCATAAGAGATGGCGCAACCCCTGAAAGTTATTTTTACTCACACAACCCCCATATCTTTATTTCTGAACCCCTTATCTTTATTTCTACGAACCCCTGCAGTCTCTAGTACCCAAATAGTATCACATTCTACAATGGTGTTTTACATCAATACCTTCAGTGTTATGGCCTGTAAAAACATTCATATATTCCTTTAATCACAGTGTTTCCATCTAACAAAGGTCCATTTAATTCAGTTCCAAATGTTATAGACAACACAACCTTGTTACCCAACCCAGTCACATTTCAACATGGTTCTTCCTTTGGGGTGCTCCCATGGGCAATCCTACATTCTATGTCACAAGGAATAGAATACTTTCTCTGAATATTGAACATTTGAGTTTGAAAAGAATTCCAAATCTCATTAAAGAATCATTTTGGCTCTGATGTGTCAGGTGTCTTTGTGATTGCCGTGGTCTACTTGGTAAGAGCAGTTGGTGTCATCTCAGTGGTAGTTGCTGTGGTCGTTACAGCAGCCGCCACCATTGTTGTCATTACTTTGGTTGTCACCAGCTGTTTTTGTTCAGGTGCTGGCATAGGACCCAATTTAACATATTCGTATCTGTTTCCTTCACTCAGTCCTGTTCTTGCTATTTCAATTTCAAATTCTTCACCTTCTGCTGGTGTTATCTTGTTCATGATAAACTCCCAGCCTTCCACACGTTTGGTTAATCTCAGGTCACATCCTTTGGGGTCCCAAACAGCTTCTCCCTTTGTTATATGATGCTTCCATCCACAGAGTGACTCCTCCGGTACAGATTTCTTCTTCCATACAGAAACTGTCCTCTGTTCCCCTGGTTCTGTTAGAAGTTATGGTGGAACATGAAACTTAAACCTATCAACAGGTCCTGTCTTTTTACCTCGTTCGACAGGTTCCTCTCTTCTCTTCCTGCTTTTATCATTTATCTTGATTGTGAGTGTGTGCATCATCTTCGTATTGTCCTCAGTTGCTCTTACTCTGTCCTTGTCACTGTTCTTTCGTGGTCCTAATTCCAATAGTTCATTATGAAGATCAGGTAAGAGCTGAAAAATCAATTGTAGGGAAATCCCCATTTCTTTCATCTTGCAGGATTTCTGTTCTTCCTTGCACGATTTCTCCTTCTGCTCTTGGTATAATGCTTCTCCTCCGCTTTCTTCTCCTGTTGTTCCCTCCTCAGGCCGAACTGAGCTTCCATCTGGGAAGGCGTCCATTTCAGGGAAGAGATGTTCCCATTCTTTAGGCGATACCTCAGGATCCCACTGTAGAGGGCTTCTGTCAAGGAGGTCTGCCCCAACAGGTATATCATCAGTAGTAGCAGACATGTTACCCCCCACTTCTGGGCCTTCTGGCCATACTGGAGGAGACTTTGGTCGTTTGTCTCTTTACTTTTCAGGCTATTTTCCCCCTGATGCTTCTTCTGAGTGTGTTAGCTGATGCACTCGTTGTATCTGGTCTGCCATTTTCTTGATTCCTCCCCGGCGCTTTGATCGATTCCGCTGCTCCTGCTCCCTCCGGGGTCCTCTCTGGTGAATCAGCATCCTCTGTGTCCTCATCTCTGTATGGTTGTGTCCTTCTCTCCGTCGGGACTCGGCTGATCCTACTTCCTCCGGAACACTCGAACATAGACTGGATCTCCTGGTATCACTGAGAGAGGTCCTTCTGGTCCCCTTAGATCATCCGATGTGGAACCTCTCGTCCTGGTTCAGGTTTCTGCCTTCTTTCTGTGGGGCATTCATACTTAAAGACTTATGGCCTCTGTTCTATGATTACACCATACATTCTCTTACTTCCATCACTCATCACACAAACTGACATTCCAGCTGAAGCTGGAGAACCCTTCTCCATCTGGTTTCCTAAACAAAAGACTTAGAAAACAAAAGACACAACATAACAGTATTGACAATGTTATGTGTTATGCATGACTGTATTCATATACTGAAATCTCATATACTGAAAAGACCATGACAATTCCCACTCTCTTCACCTGACTCTATGCTTCCAGGATGTGTTTCTGCTGGACTCTACAACAATGGAGGCCCTAATTAGCTTCCTCATGCTTTTATCCAGTCTTCCCCTTTCGGCCACAGGTTCTGAGAGGTGTTCCCAAATCATGTCATTTTTTACTTAGTTCCCCATTTGCTCTATATCAACTGATAAGCATGTGCATAACCTTAATCAACATTATTTCTTCTTGAAGTAATTCAACACTGAATGGGCTTCCACATCGAGCCTTCAACATGTGGTTTAGAGTACAATTACCTATCTATCCTTATTCACATGATACATTATCAAATAAAACAAATAACCCCCAAACCCAACCCAGTATGTCTACAGTAGAATCTAGTCTCTCTCTCTCTTTTGTTTTGTTTCACGTCCTCTGTCATGGTGTTTTCAAGCTCACCCATTATTCAGCTGGACCTTACTTCTTGTGAAACTTATGCACCCATCAAAGAGAGACATGACGATCTTTACCACTGCAGGTGCTGTAAGAAGTATATCCCCAGCCCGGTGTATCTTGATGTACACTCAGTCTCCAGAATTCAGTCCATGCCCTTCCATCTGGCATCTTACTCTGTGCTCTTTTCCTGGGAACATACACAACTAACACATGGGTTATTTCCTGACAACAGACTTTCTTAAATAACAGCCTTATGTAACCATTCTGTTATGTAAACATTCTGTCTCAAATACCTTGCCTCTTGTCACAAAAATATTCATAATGATAGCCAAATTATGGTCCCTACAGCAACTGCTGTAAGAATATCATGTAATCAGTCAAGTGTCTTCCAGGTGAAAGAATATCCAATCCTAACACAACTAAGTCCTAAGAATAGTTCAAAATGTCACTACTTATTACTTTTACCATAATGTAGGTATGTGTAATGTTCTATTCATCTTTAAAATTGTCCCTATTTATACAAAACCAACTGTCAATTATCTTGTCTATCAATACACATTGTTTCTAGAAATAACACCCCCCTTTGTTACCATAACACATAATTCACTACTCCTAATTTTCTCCCATAGTTTGATACATACTTAAACATTCTCAAATCATTTTTAGTCTATTTATATCAGTCTCCCCTCAGACTCTTATTCTCCTCAAAACAAAAATAAATTTAAAAATAGTAAAGTAAATTATAATAACTGCATATTTGCAATAAATTACCACTATTTGTAATATCTTCTTCATCCTTGGGTGTTATCACACAACAGACTATACTTTTTATTCAATTACTTATGTCATTCCAATGTATCACTCCAATTACAATGATATTGTAAAATAAAAGAAACAAAAACCTTTAATCTAATATTCTGCAAGTTCTGTCAACCAACCTGTCTCAGGAGTTTTCCCATATTCAAAACATCACTAAATGTTGTTTATAAATTGTCCAATCCAATATTCAGGATAACAGTCTTTAGTGTTTACTTTAACTCAAATTTGACCTATATAATACATCATCCCTTTAATAATTACCTTTATACTAAAAACTTTTAGTACCAGTAACATCTATTTTATCATGCGTCCCCTTGCCTCTGCTTTTCTGTCATGAGCAGCCTGGTAACAAAAGGTCATTACCTCAATCCCCTTTAGTCTTTCTTCTCCCAGACACATATCATTCCAGATACAGTTCACAGGTCATCAGACACAGTTGCCCTTCACTTTTCAGCCAGTAGGGTGGGGTAGAGTTCCACACACACTTGTTGTGATGATAATCACATTCCATGATAACTCCCTTATTCTACTGGCAATCTCTCAGATGAGCTACAGATTATGTAGTTATTAACATCTCTGCTATGCAATCTGGTTTCAGAGCTGGTCATGGGTGCACCTCAGCCACGCTCAAGGTCCTAAACGATATCTTAACCGCCATCGATAAGAAACATTACTGTGCAGCCGTATTCATTGATCTGGCCAAGGCTTTCGACTCTGTCAACCACCACATCCTCATCGGCAGACTCGACAGCCTTGGTTTCTCAAATGATTGCCTCGCCTGGTTCACCAACTACTTCTCTGATAGAGTTCAGTGTGTCAAATCGGAGGGTCTGCTGTCCGGACCTCTGGCAGTCTCTATGGGGGTGCCACAGGGTTCAATTCTTGGACCGACTCTCTTCTCTGTATACATCAATGAGGTCGCTCTTGCTGCTGGTGAGTCTCTGATCCACCTCTACGCAGACGACACCATTCTGTATACTTCCGGCCCTTCTTTGGACACTGTGTTAACAACCCTCCAGGCAAGCTTCAATGCCATACAACTCTCCTTCCGTGGCCTCCAATTGCTCTTAAATACAAGTAAAACTAAATGCATGCTCTTCAACCGATCGCTACCTGCACCTACCCGCCTGTCCAACATCACTACTCTGGACGGCTCTGACTTAGAATACGTGGACAACTACAAATACTTAGGTGTCTGGTTAGACTATAAACTCTCCTTCCAGACCCATATCAAACATCTCTAATCCAAAGTTAAATCTAGAATTGGCTTCCTATTTCGCAACAAAGCATCCTTCACTCATGCTGCCAAACATACCCTTGTAAAATTGACCATCCTACCAATCCTCGACTTTGGCGATGTCATTTACAAATAGCCTCCAATACCCTACTCAACAAATTGGATGCAGTCTATCACAGTGCAATCCGTTTTGTCACCAAAGCCCCATATACTACCCACCATTGCGACCTGTACGCTCTCGTTGGCTGGCCCTCCCTTCATACTCGTCGCCAAACCCACTGGCTCCATGTCATCTACAAGACCCTGCTAGGTAAAGTCCCCCCTTATCTCAGCTCGCTGGTCACCATAGCATCTCCCACCTGTAGCACACGCTCCAGCAGGTATATCTCTCTAGTCACCCCCAAAACCAATTCTTTCTTTGGCCGCCTCTCCTTCCAGTTCTCTGCTGCCAATGACTGGAACGAACTACAAAAATCTCTTAAATTGGAAACACTTATCTCCCTCACTAGCTTTAAGCACCAACTGTCAGAGCATCTTACAGATTACTGCACCTGTACATAGCCCACCTATAATTTAGCCCAAACAACTACCTCTTTCCCAACTGTATTTAATTTATTTATTTATTTTGCTCCTTTGCACCCCATTATTTTTATTTCTACTTTGCACATTCTTCCATTGCAAAACTACCATTCCAGTGTTTTACTTGCTATATTGTATTTACTTTGCCACCATGGCCTTTTTGCCTTTACCTCCCTTCTCACCTAATTTGCTCACATTGTATATAGACTTGTTTTTTTTTACTGTATTATTGACTGTATGTTTGTTTTACCCCATGTGTAACTCTGTGTCGTTGTATGTGTCGAACTGCTTTGCTTTATCTTGGCCAGGTCGCAATTGTAAATGAGAACTTGTTCTCAACTTGCTTACCTGGTTAAATAAAGGTGAAATAAAATAAAAAAAATAAAAAAATAAATAACCCTTGCAGAGAATCCTACCTCAATAAACTATTTGATATAACTGTTATCCCTTGTTAACATATTTTTCCATTTTATATTTTATATGCAGAAAGAACAAAGCACACTTTGTATTTACCCAAAGACCATAACCCCAGGGAACTGATATTTACTCCTATAACCCCATGTTAAATAAAAATAAACTTATTTAATTAACTAGTCAATTCAAAATTACAACTCTTCATCCTTTTCCCAAGGATATAATGGAATTTCAAAGTAATGGTACACTTTGAATAGAGACTGGTATTGCTCAATCATTTTATAATTAAATCCCACCTGTTCCAACAATTTCTAGTGAAGTTGATCATTCTTCACGGGAAATTCTTAGGTTCAGGGCATTTAGAAACATCTTAACCCCACTTTCAAAAGCACTTCCATCCTTCTGCATACCCAGTCTAAAACTGAATTGAAAAAAACCATTGAAAATGTAACCCCTTTTCTTCTGGAAAAGAAATGTACATTTCGTTAACATTCACCATGCCACCTAAATCAGCAAGCCAACATGTCAACCGTCTTTAGAAACTTGTTTCAGGCTTTTGGGGGGAATGGGAGCTGAATGAGTCATGGGTCTGGCAGAGTGTCTCACATGCTGACCAGACCAGACACAAGGTTTATATCTCAGGACAAATTAGCTAGCAACTTCAAGCTAGCTAAATAGGACAGCAACAGCAAACTAGCTCAATAGGACAAATTAAAGTTAGCTAGCAAGTGCAAGCTAGCTAAATTGCTATACATGTTTAATACTTTTCGACCTGACCCCAAATTAATGTCATTGGTTCAGAGTTTGTTTTGATATTTTAACCTGCGTGCCGTGATCGCGTTTGGTGTGGGGGGGACAAAATACATTTATGCACGATATCGCACGATGGCAGTCACGCGCAGCCGGTTTGGGTTCTGTGTCAGGCTCATGACGCGCGGTCCCGACAGAGTTAGCTCTCGTTCCAGTGCTTTTCTACAGACAAATGATGATTTATGTTAAAAACATCCTAAAGATTAATTCCATACATTGTTTGACATGTTTCTACAACCTGTAACATAACTTTTCAAGTTTGTGTCTGGACATAGTGCACGCTAACAACAAGTGGCTATTTGGACTTTATTATTGACTTTATAGAACAAATCAGTCATTTATTGCAGAACTGGGATTCCTGGGAGTGCATTCTGATGAAGATCATCAATGGTAAGTGAATATTTATAATGTTATTTCTAACTTCTGTTGACTCCAACATGACAGATATTTCTTTGGCTGGATTTGGCTCTGAGCGCCGTACTCAGATTATGCTTTTTCCGTAAAGTTTTTCTGAAATCTGAAACAGCGGTTGCATTAAGGAGAAGTATATCTGTATATCTATATAATTCTGTGAATAACACTTGTGTCTTTTATCGATGTTTATTATGAGTATTTCTGGGATTTAATGTGGATATCTGCAAAATCACCGGATGTTTTGGAATCAAAACATTACTGCACATAACGCGCCAATGTAAACTGAGATTTGTGGATATAAATATGCACATTATCGAACAAAACATACATGTATTATGTAACATGATGTCCTATGAGTGTCATCTAATGAAGATCAAAGGTTAGTGATTAATTTTATCTATATTTCAGCTTTTTGAGACTCTTATCTTTGGCTGGAAAAATGGCTGTATTTTTTTACTTGGCTCTGACCTAACATAATATATGTTGTGCTTTCGCTGTAAAGCCTTTTTGAAATCGGACACGTTGGGTAGATTAACAAGAAGTTTATCTTTCATTTACTGTATTTTTGACTTTCGCGCGCTGCCTTTTCAGCAGAATGTTGTCGAGGGGTTCCGCTAGCAGAACGAACGCCTGCGCTAGAAAGGTTAACTTAATAGCTACACTCACCGACACAGAATTCTGCTCCCTCATGCTGGCCCTGACCAAACCGGTAAGTTGCCCCTCACTATAGCTGCACTCCTCCACATGGCCAGACTAATGGTGGTCTTCTCCACATGGCCAGACTTCTAGTGGTCTTCTCCACATGGCCAGACTTCTAGTGGTCTTCTCCACATGGCCAGACTTCTAGTGGTCTTCTCCACATGGCCAGACTTCTAGTGGTCTTCTCCACATGGCCAGACTGATAGTGGTCTTCTCCACATGGCCAGACTGATAGTGGTCTTCTCCACATGGCCAGACTGATAGTGGTCTTCTCCCCTTTTAATGCTCTTAGTATCCTTGAAAAACGTCTGAAATAGACACCAAAGTCAACATACTGCACAAACAATTATCTAGGCTAAGTATAACAGAATGATAACGTGTAGTCTGTGCCTAGCTGAGACAGAGAAAGGGGAAGAAGCTCACCACTTTATTCATTTCAATACAGCATGTGGATTAATCATGGATTGTTCGCTGGTCTCCGGTCTCCGGTCTCCGGTCTCTGGTCTCTGGTCTCCGGTCTCTGGTCTCTGATAACGTTGGTGAACGGTAGCTGACAGTGTCGGCTAGAGATGACGTGCAGGAGCTTCCCGCAGGAATTTGTAAGCTTGCTGAGGTCTTCCCTGTTGCTAATTAGTATTTAGCATTTTTTTTTTTGTAAATTTATCCAAATATATTGATAAAACTCACCTTGTCCGAGAGAGAATTACACGGTTATCATAACGTCACACCAAAGTAAGCCAACACCAAACACATACTTCATTTGAAGTTTTTGTTTACAAAATGTGAAAAATTTACGGTGGAAAAATTATTACAACCATTTCTGTGTTTGACCGCTAGCTTTTAAGAGTATTGTGGACACATCCACTGTGGTAGACTTTTGGGATACAACGTTTGTCAAAGGATCCTCTAGATGGCGTTTGCATACCAGCTGGTTACAGGACCCTAACTTCCTACATTATGTTGGAATGAATAGAGATGTTTATTTTACATTTAACACTGATCAGCGTGTACCAGATGGGAGGTACTCAAAGAATACATAAGGAACCACGTATACATTTTACCAGTTTCAAATCAATTCAATCCAATATGAAAATGAGAGAGATGCACAGTAAAATCTGAGAATTGGAGAGGAAATCTTTTTTTGGATCGCTTAGCAGAAGTGAACCTGGAATTATTTGCTCTTAAAGGTCAGCATGAATAACATTCCACTTCAAAGACTGCTAAGAGCATAACAAGGCTGGAACAGTCCTTATATGATCAAGGTGGAAAAACAGGGTAAATTGACTGGCCTGGCACATAAAGAAGTTCAATTCAGACCGAGTCATTAATGCAATTCATAATGAACAAGGACAATTATCAATGTTTCCCGTAGAACTGAACATAAGTGATTCCCACAAAAAAATACTCTCCTGAGAACTAAATCGGACATCATTTTTGAGATGTACTTGATTTCCCCTCTATTACAAAATTGGATCTGGAAAAGGAATTGGAGATGTTGAAATATCCTATGTTATTTTAAACAGGAAGGGTGTTAAAAGAGGCAGGTCCGGAAGGACTGGGGTGGCAGGGTGGCCTAGTGGTTAGAGTGTAGAGGTGGCAGGTAGCCTAGTGGTTAGAGTGTAGAGGTGGCAGGTAGCCTAGTAGTTAGAGTGTAGAGGTGGCAGGTAGCCTAGTGGTTAGAGTGTAGAGGTGGCAGGTAGCCTAGTGGTTAGAGTGTAGAGGTGGCAGGGTAGCCTAGTGGTTAGAGTGTAGAGGAGGCAGGTAGCCTAGTGGTTAGAGTGTAGAGGTGGCAGGGTAGCCTAGTGGTTAGAGTGTAGAGGTGGCAGGTAGCCTAGTGGTTAGAGTGTAGAGGTGGCAGGGTAGCCTAGCGGTTAGAGTGTAGAGGCGGCAGGTAGCCTAGTGGTTAGAGTGTAGAGGCGGCAGGTAGCCTAGTGGTTAGAGTGTAGAGGTGGCAGGTTGCCTAGTGGTTAGAGTGTAGAGGTGGCAGGTAGCCTAGTGGTTAGAGTGTAGAGGAGACAGGTAGCCTAGTGGTTAGAATGTGGAGGAGGCAGGTAGCCTAGTGGTTAGAGTGTAGAGGTGGCAGGGTAGCCTAGTGGTTAGAGTGTAGAGGTGGAAGGTAGCCTAGTGGTTAGAGTGTAGAGGTGGCAGGGTAGCCTAGTGGTTAGAGTGTAGAGGTGGCAGGTAGCCTAGTGGTTAGAGTGTAGAGGTGGCAGGGTAGCCTAGTGGTTAGAGTGTAGAGGTGGCAGGTAGCCTAGTGGTTAGAGTGTAGAGGTGGCAGGGTAGCCTAGTGGTTAGAGTGTAGAGGTGGAAGGTAGCCTAGTGGTTAGAGTGTAGAGGTGGCAGGGTAGCCTAGTGGTTAGAGTGTAGAGGTGGCAGGTAGCCTAGTGGTTAGAGTGTAGAGGTGGCAGGGTAGCCTAGTGGTTAGAGTGTAGAGGTGGCAGGTAGCCTAGTGGTTAGAGTGTAGAGGTGGCAGGGTAGCCTAGTGGTTAGAGTGTAGAGGCGGCAGGTAGCCTAGTGGTTAGAGTGTAGAGGCGGCAGGTAGCCTAGTGGTTAGAGTGTAGAGGCGGCAGGTAGCCTAGTGGTTAGAGTGTAGAGGTGGCAGGTTGCCTAGTGGTTAGAGTGTAGAGGTGGCAGGTAGCCTAGTGGTTAGAGTGTAGAGGAGACAGGTAGCCTAGTGGTTAGAATGTGGAGGAGGCAGGTAGCCTAGTGGTTAGAGTGTAGAGGTGGCAGGGTAGCCTAGTGGTTAGAGTGTAGAGGTGGCAGGTAGCCTAGTGGTTAGAGTATAGAGGTGGCAGGGTAGCCTAGTGGTTAGAGTGTAGAGGTGGCAGGTAGCCTAGTGGTTAGAGTGTAGAGGTGGCAGGGTAGCCTAGTGGTTAGAGTGTAGAGGTGGCAGGGTAGCCTAGTGGTTAGAGTGTAGAGAGGCAGGCAGGTAGCCTAGTGGTTAGAGTGTAGAGGTGGCAGGGTAGCCTAGTGGTTAGAGTGTAGAGGTGGCAGGGTAGCCTAGTGGTTAGAGTGTAGAGGTGGCAGGTAGCCTAGTGGTTAGAGTGCAGAGGCGGCAGGTAGCCTAGTGGTTAGAGTGTAGAGGCGGCAGGTAGCCTAGTGGTTAGAGTGTAGAGGTGGCAGGCAGCCTAGTGGTTAGAGTGTAGAGGTGGCAGGTAGCCTAGTGGTTAGAGTGTAGAGGAGACAGGTAGCCTAGTGGTTAGAATGTAGAGGAGGCAGGTAGCCTAGTGGTTAGAATGTAGAGGTGGCAGGGTAGCCCAGTGGTTAGAGTGTAGAGGTGGCAGGTAGCCTAGTGGTTAGAGTGTAGAGGTGGCAGGGTAGCCAGTGGTTAGAGTGTAGAGGTGGCAGGCAGCCTAGTGGTTAGAGTGTAGAGGTGGCAGGGCAGCCTAGTGGTTAGAGTGTAGAGGTGGCAGGTAGCCTAGTGGTTAGAGTGTAGAGGTGGCAGGGTAGCCTAGTGGTTAGAGTGTAGAGGTGGCAGGTAGCCTAGTGGTTAGAGTGTAGAGGTGGCAGGGTAGCCTAGTGGTTAGAGGTAGAGGTGGAGTGGTTAGGAGTGTAGAGGTGGCAGGGTAGCCTAGTGGTTAGAGTGCAGTGGTGCAGGTGGCAGGGTAGCCTAGTGGTTAGAGTGCAGAGGCGGCAGGTAGCCTAGTGGTTAGAGTGCAGAGGTGGCAGGTAGCCTAGTGGTTAGAGTGTAGAGGTGGCAGGGTAGCCTAGTGGTTAGAGTGTAGAGGTGGCAGGGTAGCCTAGTGGTTAGAGTGTAGAGGTGGCAGGGTAGCCTAGTGGTTAGAGTGTAGAGGAGCAGGTAGCCTAGTGGTTAGAATGGAGGAGGCAGGTAGCCTAGTGGTTAGAGTGTAGAGGTGGCAGGGGTAGCCTAGTGGTTAGAGTGTAGAGGTGGCAGGGTAGCCTAGTGGTTAGAGTGTAGAGGTGGCAGGGTAGCCTAGTGGTTAGAGTGTAGAGGTGGCAGGTAGCCTAGTGGTTAGAGTGTAGAGGTGGCAGGGTAGCCTAGTGGTTAGAGTGTAGAGGTGGCAGGTAGCCTAGTGGTTAGAGTGTAGAGGTGGCAGGGTAGCCTAGTGGTTAGAGTGTAGAGGTGGCAGGTAGCCTAGTGGTTAGAGTGTAGAGGTGGCAGGGTAGCCTAGTGGTTAGAGTGTAGAGGTGGGAGGTAGCCTAGTGGTTAGAGTGTAGAGGTGGCAGGGTAGCCTAGTGGTTAGAGTGTAGAGGTGGCAGGTAGCCTAGTGGTTAGAGTGTAGAGGTGGCAGGGTAGCCCAGTGGTTAGAGTGTAGAGGTGGCAGGTAGCCCAGTGGTTAGAGTGTAGAGGTGGCAGGTAGCCTAGTGGTTAGAGTGTAGAGGTGGCAGGGTAGCCTAGTGGTTAGAGTGTAGAGGTGGCAGGTAGCCTAGTGGTTAGAGTGTAGAGGTGGCAGGGTAGCCTAGTGGTTAGAGTGTAGAGGTGGCAGGTAGCCTAGTGGTTAGAGTGTAGAGGTGGCAGGGTAGCCTAGTGGTTAGAGTGTAGAGGTGGCAGGCAGCCTAGTGGTTAGAGTGTAGAGGTGGCAGGTAGCCTAGTGGTTAGAGTGTAGAGGTGGCAGGGTAGCCTAGTGGTTAGAGTGTAGAGGTGGCAGGTAGCCTAGTGGTTAGAGTGCAGAGGTGGCAGGGTAGCCTAGTGGTTAGAGTGTAGAGGTGGCAGGGTAGCCTAGTGGTTAGAGTGTAGAGGTGGCAGGGTAGCCTAGTGGTTAGAGTGTAGAGGTGGCAGGGTAGCCTAGTGGTTAGAGTGTAGAGGTGGCAGGGTAGCCTAGTGGTTAGAGTGTAGAGGTGGCAGGGTAGCCTAGTGGTTAGAGTGTAGAGGTGGCAGGGCAGCCTAGTGGTTAGAGTGTAGAGGTGGCAGGTAGCCCAGTGGTTAGAGTGCAGAGGTGGCAGGCAGCCCAGTGGTTAGAGTGTAGAGGTGGCAGGGCAGCCCAGTGGTTAGAGTGTAGAGGTGGCAGGGCAGCCTAGTGGTTAGAGTGCAGAGGTGGCAGGTAGCCTAGTGGTTAGAGTGCAGAGGTGGCAGGGTAGCCCAGTGGTTAGAGTGCAGAGGGCAGGTAGCCCAGTGGTTAGAGTGTAGAGGAGGCAGGTAGCCTAGTGGTTAGAGTGTAGAGGAGGCAGGGTAGCCTAGTGGTTAGAGTGCAGAGGTGGCAGGGCAGCCTAGTGGTTAGAGTGTAGAGGTGGCAGGTAGCCTAGTGGTTAGAGTGTAGAGGTGGCAGGGTAGCCTAGTGGTTAGAGTGCAGAGGTGGCAGGGTAGCCAGTGGTTAGAGTGTAGAGGCGGCAGGGTAGCCCAGTGGTTAGAGTGCAGAGGTGGCAGGGCAGCCCAGTGGTTAGAGTGTAGAGGTGGCAGGTAGCCCAGTGGTTAGAGTGCAGAGGTGGCAGGCAGCCTAGTGGTTAGAGGTAGAGGTGGTGGCAGGGCAGTCCAGCTAGGGTTAGAGTGCAGAGGTGGCAGGGTAGCCTAGTGGTTAGAGTGTAGAGGTGGCAGGTAGCCTAGTGGTTAGAGTGTAGAGGTGGCAGGGCAGCCTAGTGGTTAGAGTGAGAGGTGGCAGGTAGCCTAGTGGTTAGAGTGTAGAGGCAGGTAGTCCTAGTGGTTAGAGTGTAGAGGTGGCAGGGTAGCCTAGTGGTTAGAGTGTAGAGGTGGCAGGGTAGCCTAGTGGTTAGAGTGTAGAGGTGGCAGGGCAGCCCAGTGGTTAGAGTGCAGAGGTGGCAGGTAGCCTAGTGGTTAGAGTGTAGAGGTGGCAGGTAGCCTAGTGGTTAGAGTGTAGAGGTGGCAGGGCAGCCCTAGTGGTTAGAGTGTAGAGGTGGCAGGCAGCCTAGTGGTTAGAGGGAGGTGGCAGGTAGCCTAGTGGTTAGAGTGCAGAGGTGGCAGGGCAGCCTAGTGGTTAGAGTGTAGAGGTGGCAGGGTAGCCTAGTGGTTAGAGTGCAGAGGTGGCAGGGCAGCCCAGTGGTTAGAGTGTAGAGGTGGCAGGTAGCCCAGTGGTTAGAGGTAGAGGGGCAGGGTAGCCTAGTGGTTAGAGTGCAGAGGTGGCAGGGTAGCCTAGTGGTTAGAGTGCAGAGGTGGCAGGTAGCCCAGTGGTTAGAGTGCAGAGGTGGCAGGTAGCCCAGTGGTTAGAGTGCAGAGGTGGCAGGGCAGCCCAGTGGTTAGAGTGCAGAGGTGGCAGGTAGCCCTAGTGGTTAGAGTGTAGAGGTGGCAAAGCCCAGTGGTTAGAGTGCAGAGGTGGCAGGGTAGCCTAGTGGTTAGAGTGCAGAGGTGGCAGGTAGCCTAGTGGTTAGAGTGCAGAGGTGGCAGGGCAGCCCAGTGGTTAGAGTGCAGAGGTGGCAGGTAGCCTAGTGGTTAGAGTGTAGAGGTGGCAGGTAGCCCAGTGGTTAGAGTGTAGAGGTGGCAGGTAGCCTAGTGGTTAGAGTGTAGAGGTGGCAGGGTAGCCTAGTGGTTAGAGAGGCAGGGTAGAGGTGGCAGGGCAGCCCAGTGGTTAGAGTGTAGAGGAGGCAGGTAGCCTAGTGGTTAGAGTGCAGAGGTGGCAGGGTATTAGTGGTTAGAGGTAGAGGTGGCAGGGCAGCCTAGTGGTTAGAGTGTAGAGGTGGCAGGTAGCCTAGTGGTTAGAGTAGAGGTGGCAGGGTAGCCTAGTGGTTAGAGTGCAGAGGTGGCATATAATATAAAGTGGTTAGAGGTAGAGGTGGCAGGTAGCCTAGTGGTTAGAGTGCAGAGGTGGCAGGTAGCCCAGTGGTTAGAGTGTAGAGGTGGCAGGGTAGCCTAGTGGTTAGAGTGCAGAGGTGGCATAATAGCCTAGTGGTTAGAGTGTAGAGGATGGCAGGGTAGCCCAGTGGTTAGAGTGTAGAGGTGGCAGGTAGCCTAGTGGTTAGAGTGTAGAGGAGGCAGGGTAGCCTAGTGGTTAGAGTGTAGAGGAGGCAGGTAGCCTAGTGGTTAGAGTAGAGGAGGCAGGTAGCCTAGTGGTTAGAGTGTAGAGGTGGCAGGTAGCCTAGTGGTTAGAGTGTAGAGGTGGCAGGTAGCCTAGTGGTTAGAGTGTAGAGGTGGCAGGTAGCCTAGTGGTTAGAGTGTAGAGGTGGCATAATAGCCTAGTGGTTAGAGTATAGAGGTGGCAGGGCAGCCCAGTGGTTAGAGTATAGAGGTGGCAGGTAGCCTAGTGGTTAGAGTGTAGAGGGCAGGGTAGCCCAGTGGTTAGAGTGTAGAGGTGGCAAACTAGCCTAGTGGTTAGAGTGTAGAGGTGGCAGGGTAGCCAGTGGTTAGAGTGCAGAGGTGGCAGGTAGCCTAGTGGTTAGAGGTAGAGGTGGCAGGGTAGCCTAGTGGTTAGAGTGTAGAGATAAGGTAGCCTAGTGGTTAGAGTGTAGAGGTGGCAGGGTAGCCTAGTGGTTAGAGTGTAGAGGTGGCAGGGTAGCCTAGTGGTTAGAGTGTGAGGCAGGCAGGGCCTAGTGGTTAGAGTGTAGAGGTGGCAGGGTAGTCTAGTGGTTAGATGTAGAGGTGGCAGGTAGCCTAGTGGTTAGAGTGTAGAGGTGGCAGGGTAGCCTAGTGGTTAGAGTGTAGAGGTGGCAGGTAGCCTAGTGGTTAGAGGTAGAGGTGGCAGGGTAGCCTAGTGGTTAGAGTGTAGAGGTGGCAGGTATTCAGTGGTTAGAGTGTAGAGGGCAGGCAGCCCAGTGGTTAGAGTGTAGAGGAGGCAGGGTAGCCTAGTGGTTAGAGTGTAGAGGTGGCAGGGTAGCCTAGTGGTTAGAGTGTAGAGGTGGCAGGTAGCCTAGTGGTTAGAATGTAGAGGTGGCAGGGTAGCCCAGTGGTTAGAGTGTAGAGGTGGCAGGTAGCCTAGTGGTTAGAGTGTAGAGGTGGCAGGTAGTTCAGTGGTTAGAGTGTAGAGGTGGCAGGGTAGCCTAGTGGTTAGAGTGTAGAGGTGGCAGGGTAGCCTAGTGGTTAGAGTGTAGAGGTGGCAGGTAGCCTAGTGGTTAGAGTGTAGAGGTGGCAGGCAGTAGCCTAGTGGTTAGAGTGTAGAGGTGGCAGGCAGCTCTAGTGGTTAGAGTGTAGAGGTGGCAGGGTAGCCCAGTGGTTAGAGGTAGAGGGGCAGGGTAGTCCAGTGGTTAGGAGCCAGTGGTTAGAGAGGTGGCAGGGTAGCCTAGTGGTTAGAGTGTAGAGGTGGCAGGGTAGCCTAGTGGTTAGAGTGCAGAGGTGGCAGGGTAGCCTAGTGGTTAGAGTGTAGAGGAGGCAGGGTAGCCAGTGGTTAGAGTGTAGAGGTGGCAGGGCAGCCTAGTGGTTAGAGTGTAGAGGAGGCAGGTAGCCCAGTGGTTAGAGTGTAGAGGTGGCAGGGTAGCCTAGTGGTTAGAGTGCAGAGGTGGCAGGCAGGTAGCCTAGTGGTTAGAGTGCAGAGGTGGCAGGCAGCCTAGTGGTTAGAGTAGAGGTGGCAGGCAGCCAGTGGTTAGAGTGCAGAGGCAGGCAGCCTAGTGGTTAGAGTGTAGAGGTGGCAGGGTAGCCTAGTGGTTAGAGTTAGAGGTGGCAGGGCAGCCCAGTGGTTAGAGTGTAGAGGCAGGGTAGCCTAGTGGTTAGAGTGTAGAGGTGGCAGGGTAGCCTAGTGGTTAGAGGTAGAGGTGGCAGGTAGCCTAGTGGTTAGAGTGCAGAGGCAGCAGGGCAGCCTAGTGGTTAGAGTGTAGAGGCGGCAGGGTAGCCTAGTGGTTAGAGGTAGAGGTGGCAGGGTAGCCTAGTGGTTAGAGGTAGTGCAGAGGCAGGGTAGCCCAGTGGTTAGAGTAGAGGTGGCAGGTAGCCTAGTGGTTAGAGTGTAGAGGTGGCAGGGCAGCCTAGTGGTTAGAGTGTAGAGGTGGCAGGTAGCCTAGTGGTTAGAGTGTAGAGGTGGCAGGTAGCCTAGTGGTTAGAGTAGAGGTGGCAGGTAGCCTAGTGGTTAGAGTGTAGAGGTGGCAGGTAGCCTAGTGGTTAGAGTGTAGAGGTGGCAGGGTAGCCTAGTGGTTAGAGTGTAGAGGTGGCAGGTAGCCTAGTGGTTAGAGAGTAGAGGTGGCAGGCAGCCCAGTGGTTAGAGTGTAGAGGCAGGCAGGGCAGCCTAGTGGTTAGAGTGCAGAGGTGGCAGGGTAGCCAGTGGTTAGAGGTAGAGGTGGCAGGGTAGCCTAGTGGTTAGAGTGTAGAGGTGGCAGGGTAGTCCAGTGGTTAGAGTGCAGAGGTGGCAGGGTAGCCCAGTGGTTAGAGTGCAGAGGTGGCAGGCAGCCTAGTGGTTAGAGTGTAGAGGTGGCAGGGTAGCCTAGTGGTTAGAGTGCAGAGGTGGCAGGGCAGCCTAGTGGTTAGAGTGTAGAGGTGGCAGGGTAGCCCAGTGGTTAGAGTGTAGAGGTGGCAGGTAGCCTAGTGGTTAGAGTGCAGAGGTGGCAGGGCAGCCTAGTGGTTAGAGTGCAGAGGTGGCAGGGTAGCCTAGTGGTTAGAGTGTAGAGGTGGGCAGGTAGCCCAGTGGTTAGAGTGCAGAGGAGGCAGGGTAGCCTAGTGGTTAGAGTGAGAGGTGGCAGGGTAGCCTAGTGGTTAGAGTGCAGAGGTGGCAGGTAGCCAGTGGTTAGAGTGCAGAGGTGGCAGGTAGCCTAGTGGTTAGAGTGTAGAGGCAGGCAGCCCAGTGGTTAGAGTGCAGAGGTGGCAGGGTAGCCTAGTGGTTAGAGTGTAGAGGTGGCAGGGTAGCCTAGTGGTTAGAGTGTAGAGGAGGCAGGTAGCCTAGTGGTTAGAGTGTAGAGGTGGCAGGGCAGCCTAGTGGTTAGAGTGTAGAGGTGGCAGGTAGCCAGTGGTTAGAGTGTAGAGGTGGCAGGTAGCCTAGTGGTTAGAGTGTAGAGGTGGCAGGTAGCCTAGTGGTTAGAGAGTGCAGAGGTGGCAGGGTAGCCCAGTGGTTAGAGTGCAGAGGTGGCAGGCAGCCAGTGGTTAGAGTGCAGAGGTGGCAGGCAGTCAGTGGTTAGAGTGCAGAGGCGGCAGGTAGCCAGTGGTTAGAGTGCAGAGGGGCAGGCAGCCTAGTGGTTAGAGTGCAGAGGTGGCAGGGCAGCCTAGTGGTTAGAGGTAGAGGAGGCAGGTAGCCTAGTGGTTAGAGGTAGCAGGGGTGGCAGGGTAGCCTAGTGGTTAGAGTGTAGAGGTGGCAGGGCAGCCTAGTGGTTAGAGTGCAGAGGTGGCAGGTAGTAGCCAGTGGTTAGAGTGCAGAGGTGGCAGGGTAGCCCAGTGGTTAGAGTGCAGAGGTGGCAGGGCAGCCTAGTGGTTAGAGTGTAGAGGTGGCAGGCAGCCTAGTGGTTAGAGTGTAGAGGTGGCAGGGCAGCCTAGTGGTTAGAGTGTAGAGGTGGCAGGGTAGCCTAGTGGTTAGAGTGTAGAGGTGGCAGGGTAGCCCAGTGGTTAGAGTGTAGAGGTGGCAGGGTAGCCTAGTGGTTAGAGTGTAGAGGTGGCAGGCAGCCTAGTGGTTAGAGTGTAGAGGTGGCAGGGTAGCCTAGTGGTTAGAGTGTAGAGGTGGCAGGGTAGCCTAGTGGTTAGAGTGTAGAGGTGGCAGGGTAGCCTAGTGGTTAGAGTGCAGAGGCAGGTGGCAGGCAGCCCAGTGGTTAGAGTGCAGAGGTGGCAGGCAGCCTAGTGGTTAGAGTGCAGAGGTGGCAGGCAGCCTAGTGGTTAGAGTGTAGAGGTGGCAGGGCAGCCTAGTGGTTAGAGTGTAGAGGTGGCAGGGTAGCCTAGTGGTTAGAGTGTAGAGGTGGCAGGTAGCCCAGTGGTTAGAGTGTAGAGGTGGCAGGCAGCCCAGTGGTTAGAGTGCAGAGGTGGCAGGGTAGCCCAGTGGTTAGAGTGTAGAGGTGGCAGGCAGCCTAGTGGTTAGAGTGCAGAGGAGGCAGGGTAGCCTAGTGGTTAGAGGTAGAGGTGGCAGGTAGCCCAGTGGTTAGAGTGTAGAGGTGGCAGGGCAGTCTAGTGGTTAGAGTGCAGAGGTGGCAGGTAGCCTAGTGGTTAGAGTGCAGGTGGCAGGCAGCCCAGTGGTTAGAGTGTAGAGGTGGCAGGGCAGCCTAGTGGTTAGAGTGCAGAGGTGGCAGGTAGTCCAGTGGTTAGAGTGTAGAGGTGGCAGGTAGCCTAGTGGTTAGAGTGCAGAGGTGGCAGGTAGCCCAGTGGTTAGAGTGTAGAGGTGGCAGGGTAGCCTAGTGGTTAGAGGTGCAGAGGCAGGGTAGCCTAGTGGTTAGAGTGTAGAGGTGGCAGGGTAGCCTAGTGGTTAGAGTGCAGAGGTGGCAGGGTAGCCTAGTGGTTAGAGTGTAGAGGTGGCAGGGGTAGCCCAGTGGTTAGAGTGTAGAGGTGAGGCAGGGCAGCCTAGTGGTTAGAGTGTAGAGGTGGCAGGCAGCCTAGTGGTTAGAGTGCAGAGGTGGCAGGCAGCCTAGTGGTTAGAGTGTAGAGGCAGGCAGTCCAGTGGTTAGAGTGCAGAGGTGGCAGGGCAGCCCAGTGGTTAGAGGGCAGAGGAGGCAGGGTAGCCCAGTGGTTAGAGGTAGAGGTGGCAGGTAGCCCAGTGGTTAGAGTGCAGAGGCAGGCAGGGCAGCCCAGTGGTTAGAGTGCAGAGGTGGCAGGGTAGCCTAGTGGTTAGAGTAGAGGTGGCAGGCAGCCTAGTGGTTAGAGTGTAGAGGTGGCAGGGCAGCCTAGTGGTTAGAGTGTAGAGGTGGCAGGGTAGCCTAGTGGTTAGAGTGCAGAGGTGGCAGGGTAGCCCAGTGGTTAGAGTGCAGAGGCAGGGTAGCCTAGTGGTTAGAGTGTAGAGGTGGCAGGTAGCCCAGTGGTTAGAGTGTAGAGGTGGCAGGGTAGCCTAGTGGTTAGAGTGCAGAGAGGCAGGGTAGCCTAGTGGTTAGAGTGCAGAGGTGGCAGGGTAGCCCAGTGGTTAGAGTGTAGAGGTGGCAGGTAGCCTAGTGGTTAGAGTGTAGAGGTGGCAGGTAGCCTAGTGGTTAGAGTGTAGAGGTGGCAGGTAGCCCAGTGGTTAGAGTGCAGAGGTGGCAGGTAGTCCAGTGGTTAGAGTGCTAGAGGGGCAGGTAGCCAGTGGTTAGAGTGTAGGTGGCAGGTAGCCTAGTGGTTAGAGGTAGAGGTGGCAGGTAGCCCAGTGGTTAGAGTGTAGAGGAGGCAGGTAGCCTAGTGGTTAGAGTGTAGAGGTGGCAGGCAGCCTAGTGGTTAGAGTGTAGAGGAGTGGCAGGGCAGCCTAGTGGTTAGAGTGTAGAGGTGGCAGGTAGCCTAGTGGTTAGAGTGCAGAGGTGGCAGGCAGCCTAGTGGTTAGAGTGTAGAGGTGGCAGGTAGCCTAGTGGTTAGAGTGTAGAGTGGCAGGGCAGCCCAGTGGTTAGAGTGCAGAGGTGGCAGGGCAGCCCAGTGGTTAGAGTGTAGAGGTGGCAGGGTAGCCTAGTGGTTAGAGTGTAGAGGTGGCAGGTAGCCCAGTGGTTAGGAGTGCAGAGGAGGCAGGTAGCCCAGTGGTTAGAGTGTAGAGGTGGCAGGTAGCCTAGTGGTTAGAGTGTAGAGGTGGCAGGTAGCCCAGTGGTTAGAGTGCAGAGGTGGCAGGTAGCCCAGTGGTTAGAGTGCAGAGGTGGCAGGTAGCCCAGTGGTTAGAGGTAGAGGTGGCAGGTAGCCTAGTGGTTAGAGTAGAGGTGGCAGGCAGCCTAGTGGTTAGAGTGCAGAGGTGGCAGGGCAGCCCAGTGGTTAGAGTGCAGAGGTGGCAGGCAGCCCAGTGGTTAGAGTGTAGAGGTGGCAGGCAGCCCAGTGGTTAGAGTGCAGAGGTGGCAGGGCAGTCCAGTGGTTAGAGTGCAGAGGTGGCAGGCAGCCCAGTGGTTAGAGTGTAGAGGTGGCAGGCAGCCCAGTGGTTAGAGTGTAGAGGTGGCAGGGCAGCCCAGTGGTTAGAGTGCAGAGGCAGGGCAGCCCAGTGGTTAGAGTGCAGAGGGAGGCAGGGCAGCCCAGTGGTTAGAGTGCAGAGGTGGCAGGCAGCCCAGTGGTTAGAGTGCAGAGGAGGCAGGGCAGCCCAGTGGTTAGAGTGCAGAGGCAGGGCAGCCCAGTGGTTAGAGTGCAGAGGTGGCAGGGCAGCCCAGTGGTTAGAGTGCAGAGGTGGCAGGCAGCCCAGTGGTTAGAGTGCAGAGGTGGCAGGGCAGCCCAGTGGTTAGAGGTAGAGGGGCAGGTAGCCTAGGTTAGAGTGCAGGCAGCCCAGCGGTTAGAGTGCAGAGGTGGCAGGGCCCAGTGGTTAGAGTGCAGAGGCGGCAGGGCAGCCCAGTGGTTAGAGTGCAGAGGTGGCAGGGCAGCCTAGTGGTTAGAGTGCAGAGGAGGCAGGCAGCCCAGTGGTTAGAGTGCAGAGGTGGCAGGGCAGCCCAGTGGTTAGAGTGCAGAGGAGGCAGGCAGCCCAGTGGTTAGGAGGCAGAGGTGGCAGGGCAGCCCAGTGGTTAGAGGTAGAGGAGGGCCCAGTGGTTAGGGCAGGGCAGGCAGCCTCCAGTGGTTAGAGTGCAGAGGTGGCAGGGTAGCCCAGTGGTTAGAGTGCAGAGGTGGCAGGGCAGCCCAGTGGTTAGAGTGCAGAGGTGGCAGGGCAGCCCAGTGGTTAGAGGTAGAGGGGCAGGGCAGCCCAGTGGTTAGAGTGCAGAGGTGGCAGGCAGCCCAGTGGTTAGAGTGCAGAGGTGGCAGGGCAGCCCAGTGGTTAGAGTGCAGAGGAGGCAGGCAGCCCAGTGGTTAGAGTGCAGAGGTGGCAGGCAGCCTAGTGGTTAGAGTGCAGAGGCAGGCAGCAGTGGTTAGAGCCCAGAGGTGGCAGAGTGGCAGAGGCAGGTGGCAGGCAGCCCAGTGGTTAGAGTGCAGAGGTGGCAGGGCAGCCCAGTGGTTAGAGTGTAGAGGTGGCAGGGCAGCCTAGTGGTTAGAGTGTAGAGGAGGCAGGCAGCCCAGTGGTTAGAGTGTAGAGGTGGCAGGGCAGCCCAGTGGTTAGAGTGCAGAGGGTGGCAGGCAGCCCAGTGGTTAGAGTGTAGAGGTGGCAGGGCAGCCTAGTGGTTAGAGTGCAGAGGCAGGGCAGCCCAGTGGTTAGAGTGCAGAGGTGGCAGGCAGCCCAGTGGTTAGAGTGCAGAGGTGGCAGGGCAGCCCAGTGGTTAGAGTGCAGAGGGGCAGGCAGCCCAGTGGTTAGAGTGCAGAGGTGGCAGGCAGCCTAGTGGTTAGAGTGCAGAGGTGGCAGGCAGCCAGTGGTTAGAGTGCAGAGGGCAGGCAGCCCAGTGGTTAGAGTGGCAGAGGTGGCAGGTAGCCCAGTGGTTAGAGTGCAGAGGTGGCAGGCAGCCCAGTGGTTAGAGTGCAGAGGTGGCAGGCAGCCCAGTGGTTAGAGTGTAGCAGTGGCAGGCAGCCAGTGGTTAGAGTGTAGAGGCAGCAGGTAGCCCAGTGGTTAGAGTGCAGAGGAGGCAGGGCAGCCCAGTGGTTAGAGTGCAGAGGTGGCAGGGCAGCCCAGTGGTTAGAGTGCAGAGGTGGCAGGCAGCCCAGTGGTTAGAGTAGAGGTAGAGGGGCAGGCAGCCCAGTGGTTAGAGTGCAGAGGTGGCAGGTAGCCCAGTGGTTAGAGTGCAGAGGTGGCAGGCAGCCCAGTGGTTAGAGTGTAGAGGCGGCAGGGCAGCCTAGTGGTTAGAGTAGAGAGGCAGCAGGTAGCCAGTGGTTAGAGTGTAGAGGTGGCAGGGTAGCCAGTGGTTAGAGTGGTAGAGGTGGCAGGGCAGCCCAGTGGTTAGAGTGCAGAGGAGGCAGGGTAGCCCAGTGGTTAGAGTGTAGAGGTGGCAGGGCCCAGTCTAGTGGTTAGAGTGTAGAGGTGGCAGGGTAGCCTAGTGGTTAGAGGTAGAGGTGGCAGGGTAGCCTAGTGGTTAGAGTGCAGAGTGTGGCAGGGCAGCCCAGTGGTTAGAGTGTAGAGGTGGCAGGCAGCCCAGTGGTTAGAGTGCAGAGGTGGCAGGCAGCCCAGTGGTTAGAGTGCAGAGGTGGCAGGGTAGCCCAGTGGTTAGAGTGTAGGAGTAAGGCAGGTAGCCAGTGGTTAGAGTGAGAGGTGGCAGGTAGCCTAGTGGTTAGAGTGTAGAGGTGGCAGGCAGCCCAGTGGTTAGAGGTGAGGTGGCAGGGCAGCCCAGTGGTTAGAGTGTAGAGGGGCAGGCAGCCCAGTGGTTAGAGTAGAGGTGGCAGGTAGCCCAGTGGTTAGAGTGCAGAGGTGGCAGGTAGCCAGTGGTTAGAGTGCAGAGGTGGCAGGGCAGCCCAGTGGTTAGAGTGCAGAGGTGGCAGGCAGCCCAGTGGTTAGAGTGCAGGGTGGCAGGCAGCCCAGTGGTTAGAGTGCAGAGGTGGCAGGGTAGCCCAGTGGTTAGAGTGCAGAGGGGCAGGGCAGCCCAGTGGTTAGAGTGTAGAGGCAGGCAGCCCAGTGGTTAGAGTGCAGAGGGGCAGGCAGCCCAGTGGTTAGAGTGTAGAGGTGGCAGGCAGCCTAGTGGTTAGAGTGCAGAGGAGGCAGGGCAGCCCAGTGGTTAGAGTGAGAGGTGGCAGGCAGCCCAGTGGTTAGAGTGCAGAGGTGGCAGGCAGCCCAGTGGTTAGAGTGTAGAGGTGGCAGGCAGCCCAGTGGTTAGAGTGCAGAGGAGGCAGGGCAGCCCAGTGGTTAGAGTGTAGAGGTGGCAGGCAGCCCAGTGGTTAGAGTGCAGAGGCAGGCAGCCCAGTGGTTAGAGTGCAGAGGTGGCAGGGCAGCCCAGTGGTTAGAGTGTAGAGGCAGGCAGGGCAGCCCAGTGGTTAGAGTGTAGAGGCAGGGTAGCCCAGTGGTTAGAGTGCAGAGGGCAGGGGTAGCCAGTGGTTAGAGTGGCAGGGAGTGGCAGGGCAGCCTAGTGGTTAGAGTAGAGGCGGCAGGCAGCCAGTGGTTAGAGTGCAGAGGCAGGGCAGCCTAGTGGTTAGGAGTGCAGAGGTGGCAGGCAGCCTAGTGGTTAGAGTGCAGAGGTGGCAGGCAGCCCAGTGGTTAGAGTGCAGAGGTGGCAGGCAGCCCAGTGGTTAGAGTGCAGAGGTGGCAGGCAGCCTAGTGGTTAGAGTGTAGAGAGGCAGGCAGCCCCAGTGGTTAGAGTGCAGAGGTGGCAGCTCTAGTGGTTAGAGGCAGGGCAGGTAGTAGCCTAGTGGTTAGAGTGCAGAGGCAGCAGGCAGCTAGTGGTTAGAGTGCAGAGGTGGCAGGCAGCCTAGTGGTTAGAGTGTAGAGGTGGCAGGGCAGCCAGTGGTTAGAGGTAGAGGTGGCAGGTAGCCCAGTGGTTAGAGTGCAGAGGTGGCAGGGCAGCCCAGTGGTTAGAGTGTAGAGGTGGCAGGTAGCCCAGTGGTTAGAGTGTAGAGGCGGCAGGTAGCCCAGTGGTTAGAGTGTAGAGGAGGCAGGTAGCCCAGTGGTTAGAGTGTAGAGGAGGCAGGGCAGCCCAGTGGTTAGAGTGCAGAGGTGGCAGGGGCAGCCTAGTGGTTAGAGTGTAGAGGTGGCAGGTAGCCTAGTGGTTAGAGTGTAGAGTGGCAGGCAGCCTAGTGGTTAGAGTGCAGAGGTGGCAGGTAGCCTAGTGGTTAGAGTGGTAGAGGGAGGCAGGTAGCCCAGTGGTTAGAGGGAGGTGGCAGGGTAGCCCAGTGGTTAGAGTGTAGAGGGGTGGCAGGGCAGCCCAGTGGTTAGAGTGCAGAGGGGCAGGGCAGCCCAGTGGTTAGAGTGCAGAGGTGGCAGGGCAGCCCAGTGGTTAGAGTGCAGAGGTGGCAGGCAGCCCAGTGGTTAGAGTGTAGAGAGGCAGGGCAGCCCAGTGGTTAGAGTGCAGAGGTGGCAGGGCAGCCTAGTGGTTAGAGTGCAGAGGAGGCAGGCAGCCCAGTGGTTAGAGTGTAGAGGAGGCAGGCAGCCCAGTGGTTAGAGTGCAGAGGTGGCAGGCAGCCCAGTGGTTAGAGTGTAGAGGTGGCAGGCAGCCCAGTGGTTAGAGTGTAGAGGAGGCAGGGTAGCCTAGTGGTTAGAGTGCAGAGGAGGCAGGTAGCCAGTGGTTAGAGTGCAGAGGAGGCAGGCAGCCTAGTGGTTAGAGTGCAGAGGTGGCAGGGTAGCCTAGTGGTTAGAGTGCAGAGGTGGCAGGGGCAGCCCAGTGGTTAGAGGCAGGGGTGGCAGGTAGCCCAGTGGTTAGAGGCAGGGTGGCAGGCAGCCCAGTGGTTAGAGTGTAGAGGTGGCAGGGTAGCCCAGTGGTTAGAGTGCAGAGGAGGCAGGCAGCCCAGTGGTTAGAGTGCAGAGGTGGCAGGCAGTCCAGTGGTTAGAGTGCAGAGGAGGCAGGGTAGCCCAGTGGTTAGAGTGCAGAGGTGGCGGGGTCCAGCGGTCAGAGTGCAGAGAGGCAGGGCAGCCCAGCGGTTAGAGTGCAGAGGTGCAGCAGGCAGTCCAGTGCGGTCAGAGGCAGAGGTGGCAGGGCAGCCCAGTGGTCAGAGTGCAGAGGTGGCAGGCAGCGGTTAGAGTGTAGAGGTGGCAGGCAGCCTAGTGGTTAGAGTGCAGAGGCGGCAGGTAGCCCAGTGGTTAGAGTGTAGAGGCAGGCAGGTAGCCCAGTGGTTAGAGTGCAGAGGTGGCAGGGCAGCCCAGTGGTTAGAGGCAGAGGAGGCAGGCAGCCTAGTGGTTAGAGTGTAGAGGTGGCAGGGTAGCCCAGTGGTTAGAGAGTGTAGAGGTGGCAGGGTAGCCTAGTGGTTAGAGTAGAGAGGCAGGGGTAGCCCAGTGGTTAGAGTGTAGAGGGGTGGCAGGCAGCCCAGTGGTTAGAGTGTAGAGGTGGCAGGCAGCCCAGTGGTTAGAGGCAGAGGTGGCAGGCAGCCCAGTGGTTAGAGTGCAGAGGTGGCGGCAGGGCAGCCAGTGGTTAGAGTGCAGAGGTGGCAGGCAGCCCAGTGGTTAGAGTGTAGAGGTGGCAGGGTAGCCTAGTGGTTAGAGTGTAGAGGTGGCAGGGCAGCCCAGTGGTTAGAGTGTAGAGGTGGCAGGGCAGCCCAGTGGTTAGAGTGCAGGAGGGCAGGTAGCCTAGTGGTTAGAGGCAGAGGTGGCAGGGGTAGCCCAGCGGTTAGAGTGCAGAGGAGGCAGGGCAGCCCAGCGGTTAGAGTGTAGAGGGCAGGGTAGCCCAGTGGTTAGAGTGTAGAGGTGGCAGGCAGCCAGTGGTTAGAGTGCAGAGGTGGCAGGCAGCCTAGTGGTTGGTTAGAGTGGCAGGAGTGGTTAGAGTGTAGAGGAGGCAGGCAGCCCAGTGGTTAGAGCCAGAGGGGCAGTAAGCCCAGTGGTTAGAGTGCAGAGGTGGCAGGTAGCCCAGTGGTTAGAGTGCAGAGGAGGCAGGTAGCCTAGTGGTTAGAGTGTGAGAGGTGGCAGGGTAGCCAGTGGTTAGAGTGTAGAGGGTGGCAGGGCAGCCCAGTGGTTAGATGTAGAGGTGGCAGGCAGCCCAGTGGTTAGAGTAGGGAGGGCAGTCCAGCAGCCCAGTGGTTAGAGCCAGAGGTGGCAGGGCAGCCCAGTGGTTAGAGTGCAGAGGTGGCAGGGCAGCCCAGTGGCAGCCCAGTGGTGGAGGCAGCCCAGTGGTCAGAGTGCAGAGGTGGCAGGGTAGCCTAGTGGTTAGAGTGCAGAGGTGGCAGGGCAGCCTAGTGGTTAGAGTGTAGAGGGCAGGGTAGCCCAGTGGTTAGAGTGCAGAGGGGCAGGCAGCCCAGTGGTTAGAGTGCAGAGGTGGCAGGCAGTCCAGTGGTTAGAGTGTAGGGTGGCAGGTAGCCTAGTGGTTAGAGCCCAGTGGGCAGGCTAGCCAGTGGCAGAGGTAGAGGCGGGCAGCCCAGTGGTTAGAGCAGAGGATGGCAGGCAGCCCAGTGGTTAGAGTGCAGGGGGGCAGGGGTAGCCCAGTGGTTAGAGTGCAGGGTGGCAGGGCAGCCCAGTGGTTAGAGTGCAGAGGAGGCAGGCAGTCCAGCGGCCAGAGTGCAGAGGCGGCAGGGTAGCCTAGTGGCAGAGTGCAGAGGTGGCAGGGCAGCCTAGTGGTTAGAGTGTAGAGGTGGCAGGTAGCCTAGTGGTTAGAGCGCAGAGGTGGCAGGGCAGGCAGTGGTTAGAGTGCAGAGGTGCAGGCAGTCCAGTGGTTAGAGTGCAGAGGTGGCAGGGCAGCCCAGTGGTCAGAGTGCAGAGGCGGCAGGGCAGCCTAGTGGTCAGAGGTAGAGGTGGCAGGGCAGTCCAGTGGTTAGAGGTGCAGAGGTGGCAGGGCAGCCCAGCGGTTAGAGTGCAGAGGTGGCAGGCAGCCCAGTGGTTAGAGTGCAGAGGTGGCAGGGCAGCCCAGTGGTTAGAGGCAGAGGTGGCAGGCAGCCCAGTGGTTAGAGTGCAGAGGTGGCAGGGGTAGCCTAGTGGTTAGAGTGTAGAGGTGGCAGGTAGCCAGTGGTTAGTGTAGAGGAGGCAGGTAGCCCAGTGGTTAGAGTGTAGAGGTGGCAGGCAGCCCAGTGGTTAGAGTGCAGAGGTGGGCAGGCAGCCCAGCGGCAGAGTGCAGAGGAGGCAGGCAGCCCAGTGGTTAGAGGCAGAGGTGGCAGGGCAGTCCAGCGGTTAGAGTGTAGAGGCGGCAGGGTAGCCCAGTGGTTAGAGTGCAGAGGCGGCAGGGCAGCCCAGTGGTTAGAGTGTAGAGGTGGCAGGCAGCCAGTGGTTAGAGTGCAGAGGTGGCAGGGCAGCCCAGTGGTTAGAGTGTAGAGGCAGGCAGGGCAGCCCAGTGGTTAGAGTGTAGAGGCAACGGGCAGGGGCAGCCTAGTGGTTAGAGTGTAGAGGTGGCAGGGCCTAGTGGTTAGAGGTAGAGGTAGCCCAGTGGTTAGAGTGCAGAGGCAGGCAGAGACAGGCAGCCCAGTGGTTAGAGCAGGCAGAGGTGGCAGGTAGCCCAGTGGTTAGAGTGCAGAGGTGGCAGGTAGCCTAGTGGTTAGAGTGCAGAGGTGGCAGGGCAGCCAGTGGTTAGAGTGTAGAGGTGCAGAGCCCAGTGGCAGGGCAGAGCCAGGGTAGCCTAGTGGTTAGAGTGTAGAGGGGCAGGGCAGCCTAGTGGTTAGAGTGCAAGAGGTGGCAGGCAGCCTAGTGGTTAGATGTAGAGGAGGCAGGGCAGCCTAGTGGTTAGAGTGCAGAGGTGGCAGGGGCAGCCCAGTGGTTAGAGGCAGAGGTGGCAGGGCAGCCCAGTGGTTAGAGTGCAGAGGCAGGCAGGGTAGCCTAGTGGTTAGAGTGTAGAGGAGGCAGGGCAGCCCAGTGGTTAGAGTGCAGAGGGGCAGGCAGCCCAGTGGTTAGAGTGCAGAGGTGGCAGGCAGCCCAGTGGTTAGAGTGCAGAGGTGGCAGGGCAGCCTAGTGGTTAGAGTGCAGAGGTGGCAGGCAGCCCAGCGGTTAGAGTGCAGAGGTGGCAGGGCAGCCCAGTGGTTAGAGTGCAGAGGGGTGGCAGGCAGCCCAGTGGTCAGAGGCAGAGGGCAGGCAGCCCAGTGGTTGCAGAGGTGGCAGGCAGAGTGGGCAGGGGGCAGGCAGCCCAGCGGTTAGAGTGCAGAGGTGGCAGGGCAGCCCAGTGGTTAGAGTGCAGAGGTGGCAGGGCAGCCCAGTGGTTAGAGTGCAGAGGTGGGCAGGGGCAGCCCAGTGGTTAGAGTGAGAGGTGGCAGGTAGCCCAGTGGTTAGAGTCCAGGGGTGGCAGGCAGCCTAGTGGTTAGAGTGTAGAGGTGGCAGGCAGCCCAGTGGCCAGAGTGGCAGGGGGCAGCAGGCAGCCTAGTGGTTAGAGTGCAGAGGAGGCAGGGCAGCCAGCGGTCAGGTAGTGGTTAGAGTGTTGGACTAGAGGACCAGGCAGGCAGCCAGTGGCAGTGCAGAGGAGGCAGTCCAGTGGTTAGAGTGCAGAGGTGGCAGGGCAACCAGTGCCAGAGTGCAGGGGAGGCAGGCAGCCCAGCGGTCAGAGTGCAGAGGTGGCAGGGCAGCCCAGTGGTTAGAGTTAGAGTGCAGGGAGGCCTAGGGCAGGCCCAGCAGGTGGCAGCAGCCCAGTGGTTAGAGCGTAGAGGCAGTAGCCAGCGGTTAGGAGTCAGAGGTGGCAGGCACCAGTGGTTAGTTGTAGAGGTGGCAGGGGTAGCTCCAGTGGTAGAGCGTAGAGGTGGTTCAGCCCAGCGGTTAGAGTGCAGGCGGCAGGTAGCCCAGTGGTTAGAGTGCAGAGGTGGCAGGCAGCCCAGTGGTTAGAGTGCAGAGGTGGCAGGGCAGCCCAGTGGTTAGGTGTGGAGGTGGCAGGGCAGCCCAGTGGTTAGAGTGCAGGGGAGCAGGCAGCCAGTGGTTAGAGTGCAGGGTGGCAGGCAGCCCAGTGGTTAGAGTGCAGAGGTAACCAGCAGGCAGCCCAGTGGTTAGAGTGCAGGGGTGGCAGGGCAGTCCAGTGGTTAGAGTGCAGGACGGCAGGCAGGTCCTAGTGGTTAGAGTGCAGAGGTGGCAGGGCAGCCCAGCGGCCAGAGTGCAGGGCAGCAGGCAGCCCAGTGGTCAGGAGTGCAGAGGCAGGTAGTCCAGTGGCCAGGAGTGCAGAGGTTGGCAGCAACCAGGGTTAGGCAGGGTAGGCAGGATCAACCAGGTAGCCCAGCGGTCAGAGTGCAGAGGACGGCAGGGCAGCCCAGTGGTTCAGAGTGTAGAGGTGGCTAGGCAGCCCAGCGGCCAGAGCAGAGGTGGCAGGCAGCCCAGTGGTTAGAGTGCAGGGATGGCAGGTAGCCCAGTGGTTAGAGTGCAGAGGCAGGCATCCAGTGGTCAGAGTGCAGAGGCTGGCAGGCAGTCCAGCGGTTAGAGTGTAGATGGCAGGGTAGCCCAGTGGTTAGAGTGCAGGGTGGCAGGCAGCCCAGTGGTTAGAGTGCAGGGAGGCAGGTAGCCCAGTGGTTAGAGGCAGAGGCGGCAGGCAGCCCAGTGGTTAGAGTGCAGAGGTGGCAGTCCAGCCCAGTGGTTAGAGTGCAGGGGACAGTGGTTAGAGGTAGAGTGGCAGGGCCTAGAGTGCAGGGCAGGGCCCAGTGGTTAGAGTGCAGGGGGCCGGCAGGCAGCCCAGTGGTTAGAGTGCAGAGGTGGCAGGGCAGCCCAGCGGTTAGAGTGCAGAGGCAGCAGGCAGTCCAGTGGTTAGAGTGCAGGGAGGCAGGCAGTCCAGCGGTTAGAGTGCAGAGGTATGCAGGCAGCCCAGTGGTTAGAGTGCAGGGGTGGCAGGCAGCCCAGTGGTTAGAGTGCAGAGGGGCAGGGCCAAGTGGCCAGAGTGTGGAGGGAGCAGGGTAGCCAGTGGTTAGAGTGCAGGGGCGGGCAGGTAGCCCAGTGGTTAGAGTGTAGTGGAGGAGGCAGGCAGCCCAGTGGTTAGAGTGCAGGGGTGGCAGGGCAGTCCAGTGGTTAGAGTGTAGGGGCAGGTAGCCCAGTGGTTAGAGTGTGGAGGTGGCAGGTAGCCCAGTGGTTAGAGTGTAGAGGTGGCAGGCAGCCCAGTGGTTAGAGGTAGGGGCGGCAGGGTAGCCCAGTGGTTAGAGAGTGTAGGGCTGGCAGGGCAGCCCAGTGGTTAGAGAGTGGAGGCGGCAGGGCAGCCCAGTGGTTAGAGTAGAGGGGCCAGTGTAGTCCAGTGGTTAGAGAGCGGAGGGGTGGCAGGCAGCCTAGTGGTTAGAGTGTAGAGGTGGCAGGCAGTCCAGTGGTTAGAGGAGGAGGAGGCAGGGCAGCCCAGTGGTTAGAGTGCAGAGGGTGGCAGGCAGCCCAGTGGTCAGAGTGCAGAGGTGGCAGGGCAGCCCAGTGGTTAGAGTGCAGAGGTGGCAGGCAGCCCAGTGGTTAGAGTGCAGAGGTAGAGGCAGGCAGCCCAGCGGTTAGAGTGCAGAGGTGGCAGGGCAGTCCAGTGGTTAGAGGTAGGGGAGGCAGGCAGCCAGTGGTTAGAGTGCAGAGGTGGCAGCCCAGTGGTTAGAGTGCAGAGGCAGGCAGCCCAGTGGTTAGAGTGCAGAGGTGGCAGGCAGCCCAGTGGTTAGAGTGCAGAGGCTGGCAGGCAGCCCAGTGGCCAGAGTGCAGAGGCTGGCAGGGCCCAGTGGTTAGAGTGCAGAGGGGCAGGCAGCCCAGTGGTTAGAGTGAGGGGTGGCAGGGGCAGCCCAGTGGTTAGAGTGCAGAGGTGGCAGGCAGCCCAGTGGTTAGAGTGCAGAGGTGGCAGGCAGCCCAGCGGTTAGAGTCAGAGGTGGCAGGCAGCCCAGTGGTTAGGAGGAGAGGCGGCAGGGCAGCCTAGTGGTTAGAGTGCAGGAGGCAGTGGTTAGAGCAGGCAGCCCTAGTGGTTAGGAGTGGAGGTGGCAGGGCAGTCCAGTGGTTAGAGTGTAGAGGCAGGATTCAGCGGTTAGAGTGTAGAGGCAGCAGGAGCAGCCCAGTGGTTAGAGTGCAGGCCTAGTGGGCAGGTAGCCCAGTGGTTAGAGTGCAGAGGTGGCAGGCAGCCCATAGCGGTTAGACTAGGGGCAGGCAGCCCAGTGGTTAGAGTGCAGAGGAGGCAGGCAGCCCAGTGGTTAGAGTGCAGAGGAGGCAGGGCAGCCCAGTGGTTAGAGTGCAGGGGCGGCAGGGCAGCCAGCGGTTAGAGTGTAGAGGTGGCAGGCAGTGGCCAGTGGCAGAGGTAGCGGCAGGCAGCCTAGTGGTTAGGGTGCAGAGGTGGCAGGGCAGCCCAGTGGTTAGAGTGTAGGGGCAGGCAGCCCAGTGGGAGCAGAGTGGCAGAGTGGGCAGGGCAGCCCAGCGGTTAGAGTGCAGAGGTGGCAGGCAGCCTAGTGGTCAGAGTGCAGAGGTGGCAGGGCAGCCCAGTGGTTCAGAGTGCAGATGATGCAGGGTGGCAGCCCAGCGGTTAGAGTAGGGAGGCAGCAGGGTAGCCCAGTGGTTAGAGAGTGGCAGGTAGCCCAGTGCAGGCAGCCCAGTGGTTAGAGTGCAGAGGTGGCAGGCAGCCCAGTGGCAAGAGTGCAGAGGCGGCAGGCAGTGCAGTGGCAGAGTGCAGGTGGCAGGGCAGCCCAGCGGTTAGAGCCGCAGGGGACCTGGCAGGCAGCCCAGTGGCCAGAGTGCAGAGGTGGCAGGCAGCCCAGCGGTTAGAGTGCAGGGACGGCAGGCAGCCCAGTGGTTAGAGTGCAGACCGGCAGGTAGCCCAGTGGTTAGAGTGTAGGGAGCAGGTAGCCTAGTGGTTAGAGGCAGAGCAGGGTAGCCCAGTGGTTAGAGTGTAGAGGTGGCGGGCAGCCCAGTGGTTAGAGTGCAGAGGTGGGTGGCAGGCAGCCCAGTGGTTAGAGTGCAGAGGTGGCAGGCAGCCCAGTGGTCAGAGTGCAGGGTGGCAGGCAGCCCAGTGGTTAGAGTGCAGAGGCAGGCAGCCAGTGGTTAGAGTGCAGGGTGGCAGGCAGCCCAGCGGTTAGAGTGCGGTAGGGTGGCAGGCAGCCCAGTGGTTAGAGTGCAGAGGTGGCAGGGCAGCCCAGCGGCCAGAGTGCAGAGGCAGCAGGGCAGCCCAGCGGTCAGAGTGCAGAGGAGGCAGGCAGCCCAGCGGTTAGAGAGTGCAGAGGTGGCAGGGCAGCCCAGCGGTTAGAGTGCAGAGGAGGCAGGCAGCCCAGTGGTTAGAGTGCAGAGGAGTGCAGGCAGCCCAGTGGTTAGAGTGCAGAGGTGGCAGGCAGCCCAGCGGTTAGAGTGCAGAGGGTGGCAGGCCCAGTGGTCAGAGTGCAGAGGCGGCAGGCAGCCCAGCGGTAGAGTGCAGAGGGGCAGGCAGCCCAGTGGTTAGAGTGCAGAGGAGGCAGGTAGCCCAGTGGTTAGAGTGTAGGGCGGCAGGCAGTCCAGTGGTTAGAGTGCAGAGGTGGCAGGGCAGCCCAGTGGTTAGAGTGCAGGGGGCTGGCAGGCAGCCCAGTGGTTAGAGTGCAGGCAGCAGGCAGCCCAGTGGTTAGAGTGCAGAGGCAGGCAGCCCAGTCCAGAGTGCAGAGGTGGCAGGCAGTCCAGCGGTTAGAGTGCAGGGAGGCAGGCAGCCCAGCGGTCAGAGTGCAGAGGAGGCAGGGCAGCCCAGCGGTCAGGAGTGCCAGCAGTGGCAGTAGTCCAGCGGCAGGGGGGGCAGGCAGCCCAGCGGTCAGATGGACGGCAGGAGTCCAGTGGTCAGAGTGCAGGGCAGCCAGTGGTCAGAGTGTAGAGGCTGGCAGGCAGCCCAGCGGTTAGAGTGCAGAGGAGGCAGCAGGCAGCCCAGTGGTTAGAGTGCAGAGGAGGCAGGCAGCCCAGTGGTCAGAGTGCAGAGGCAGGCAGGCAGTCCAGTGGTTAGAGGTAGAGGCGGCAGGGCAGCCCAGTGGTTAGAGTGCAGAGGTGGCAGGCAGCCTAGCGGTTAGAGTGCAGAGGGGGCAGGCAGCCCAGTGGTTAGAGTGCAGAGGCGGCAGGCAGCCCAGGAGGTTAGAGTGCAGAGGAGGCAGGCAGCCCAGTGGTTAGAGTGCAGAGGTGGCAGGCAGCCCAGTGGTTAGAGTGCAGAGGTGGCAGGCAGCCCAGTGGTTAGAGTGCAGATGGCAGGGTAGCCCAGTGGTGCAGAGTGCAGAGGTGGCAGGCAGCCCAGTGGTTAGAGTGTAGGGCAGCAGGCACCAGTGGTTAGAGGTAGCAGGAGTGCAGGGGCAGGCAGCCCAGTGGTTAGAGTGCAGAGGCAGGTAGCCCAGGCAGTCCAGCGGCCAGGAGTGCAGAGGCGCAGGGCAGTCCAGCGGCCAGAGTGCAGAGCAGGCAGCCCAGCGGCCAGAGTAGAGGCAGGAGTGGCAGGGCAGCCCAGTGGTTAGAGTGTAGAGGTGGCAGGCAGTCCAGTGGTTAGATGTAGAGGAGGCAGGGTAGCCCAGTGGTTAGAGTGCAGGGAGGCAGGCAGTCCAGTGGTTAGAGTGCAGGAGGCAGGGTAGTCCAGTGGTTAGAGTGCAGAGGGGCAGGCAGCCCAGTGGTTAGAGTGCAGAGGCGGCAGGTAGTCCAGCGGTTAGGAGTGCAGAGGAGGCAGGCAGCCCAGCGGTTCAGAGTGCAGGGGAGGCAGGCAGCCCAGTGGTTAGAGTGCAGAGGGCAGGGCAGCCCAGCGGCCGAGTGCAGGGTGGCAGGCAGCCCAGCGGTTAGAGTGCAGAGGGGCAGGGCAGCCCAGTGGCTAGAGTGCAGAGGGGCAGGCAGCCCAGTGGTTAGAGTGCAGAGGAAGCAGATAGCCCAGTGGCCAGAGTGCAGAGGTGGCAGGGCAGCCCAGTGGTTCAGAGTGCAGAGGTGGCAGGCAGCCCAGTGGCGGGAGGTAGAGGTGGCAGGAGCACCAGTGGCTAGAGCCAGAGGTGGCAGGGTCCAGTGGTTAGAGGTAGAGGTGAGCAGGGCAGCCCAGATGGTGGGAGGCAGTCCAGCAGGCAGCCCAGCGGTTAGGAGTGCAGAGGTGGCAGGCAGCCCAGCGGTTAGAGTGCAGAGGCAGGCCGGCAGCCCAGCGGTTAGAGGGCAGAGGTGGCAGGGCAGCCCAGTGGTTGAGTGTAGCCTAGTGGGTGGCAGGTGGAGGGCAGCCAGTGGTTAGAGGCAGAGGGGCCCAGTGGCAGGCAGCCCAGCGGGTTAGAGTGCAGAGGCAGGCAGCCCATGGTCAGGAGTGCAGAGGGTGGCAGGCAGCCCAGCGGCTGGGAGTGCAGAGTGGCAGGGCAGCCCAGTGGCTGGGAGTGCAGAGGCAGGGCAGCCCAGTGGTTAGAGTGCAGAGGGCAGGCAGCCCAGTGGAGAGTGCAGAGGCAGGCAGGCAGCCAGTGGCTAGAGTGCAGAGGTGGCAGGCAGCCCAGTGGCCAGAGTGCAGATGGCAGGCAGTTCAGTGGTTAGAGTGTAGAGGTGGCAGGTAGCCCAGTGGCCAGAGTGCAGAGGTGCAGGTAGCCCATGGTTAGAGTGTAGAGGTGGCAGGGTAGCTCTAGTGGTTAGGAGGCAGAGGTGGCAGGTGGCCCAGTGGTTAGATGCAGAGGCAGGTAATCCAGTGGCTAGAGTGCAGATGGCAGGGTAGCCTAGTGGTTAGGAGTGCAGAGGTGGCAGGCTAGAGTGCAGAGGCGGGCGGCAGTCCAGGTAATAGAGCCGCATGCGGCAGGGAGCCCAGGATCGTCGCATAGCAATGATAGGAGACACCATGTGAGGTTATGATAGAGCCGGCGACTTGGTGTATAGCGAGAATAGGGAGAGGGCCTAGAACGAGCCCTGGGGGACAACGGTGGATAGACAGATTCTCGCCACCCCACCTGGTAGGAGCGACCTGTCAGGCAGGACGCAATCCAAGCGTGAGCCGCGCCGGAGATGCCCAACTCGAGAGGGTGGAGAGGAGGATCTGATGGTTCACAGTATCGAAGGCAGCCGATAGGTCTAGAAGGATGAGAGCAGAGGAGAGAGTTAGCTTAGCAGTGCGGAGCGCTCCGTGATACAGAGAAGAGTAGTCTCAGTTGAATGACTAGTCTTGAAACCTGACTGATTTGGATCAAGAAGGTCATTCTGAGAGAGATAGCAGCACATGCACTGAACGAAGTGATGCCT